>NW_023269681.1:0-30000 GCF_004353265.1 Vitis riparia | reverse complement strand
GCATTTTATTCGAACAAATATAGAACCAGAATGGATGGTTTTGTGTCTATTACCAGTTCTTCCTCCCGAGTTGAGACCGATCATTCAGATAGATGGGGGTAAACTAATGAGCTCGGATATTAATGAACTCTATAGAAGAGTTATCTATCGGAACAATACTCTTACCGATCTATTAACAACAAGTAGATCTACACCAGGGGAATTAGTAATGTGTCAGGAGAAATTGGTACAAGAAGCCGTGGATACACTTCTTGATAATGGAATCCGCGGACAACCAATGAGGGACGGTCATAATAAGGTTTACAAGTCGTTTTCAGATGTAATTGAAGGCAAAGAAGGAAGATTTCGTGAGACCCTGCTTGGCAAACGGGTCGATTATTCGGGGCGTTCCGTCATTGTCGTAGGCCCTTCACTTTCATTACATCAATGTGGATTGCCTCGCGAAATAGCAATAGAACTTTTCCAGACATTTTTAATTCGCGGTCTAATTAGACAACATCTTGCTTCGAACATAGGAGTTGCTAAGAGTCAAATTCGAGAAAAAGAACCGATTGTATGGGAAATACTTCAGGAAGTTATGCGGGGGCATCCTGTATTGCTGAATAGGGCACCTACTCTGCATAGATTAGGCATACAGGCATTCCAACCTATTTTAGTGGAAGGACGTGCTATTTGTTTACATCCATTAGTTCGTAAGGGATTCAATGCAGATTTTGATGGGGATCAAATGGCTGTTCATGTACCTTTATCTTTGGAGGCTCAATCGGAGGCTCGCTTACTTATGTTTTCTCATATGAATCTCTTGTCTCCAGCCATTGGGGATCCCATTTCCGTACCAACTCAAGATATGCTTATTGGACTCTATGTATTAACGAGCGGGAATCGTCGAGGTATTTGTGCAAATAGGTATAATCCATGTAATCGAAGAAACTATCAAAATGAAAGAATTGACGATAATAACTATAGGTATACGAAAGAAAAAGAACCCTTTTTTTGTAATTCCTATGATGCAATTGGAGCTTATCGGCATAAAAGAATTAATTTATATAGTCCTTTGTGGCTCCGGTGGCAACTAGATCAACGCCTTATTGCTTCAAAAGAAGCTCCCATCGAAGTTCACTATGAATCTTTGGGTACCTATCATGAGATTTATGGGCACTATCTAATAGTAAGAAGTGTAAAAAAAGAGATTCCTTGTATATACATTCGAACCACTGTTGGTCATATTTCTCTTTATCGAGAAATCGAAGAAGCCATCCAAGGCTTTTGTCGGGCCTGCTCATATGAGACCTAATCATATGATACTTAGGCTAAGTAATTATATGATATGATACCGGTATTAATTCGGGTCTCTCCGGTTCAACTAGGATCATAGTTCTTGAATTTCTACGCGAAGCAAGATCGAGAAAAGGAAGTTTTACAACCACTGACTCAAACCCATTGTCAAATCCTACTCAGCGGAATATGGGGGTACTTATGACAGAAAGGGCCAATCTGGTCTTTCACAATAAAGTGATAGATGGAACTGCCATGAAACGACTTATTAATAGATTAATAGATCACTTCATAATGGCATATACATCACACATCCTGGATCAAGTAAAGACTATGGGTTTCTAGCAAGCCACTGCTACATCCATTTCATTAGGAATTGATGATCTTTTAACAATACTTTCTAAGGGATGACTAGTCCAAGATGCTGAACAACAAAGTTTGATTTTGGAAAAACACCATCATTATGGGAATGTACACGCGGTAGAAAAATCACACCAATCCATTGAGATTTGGTATGCTACAAGTGCATATTTGCGACAAGAAATGAATACTAATTTTAGGATGACTGACCTTTTTAATTCAGTTCATATAATGCCTTTTTCGGGAGTTAGAGGAAATACATCTTAGGTACACCAATTAATAGGTATGAGGGGATTAATGCCAAATCCCCAAGGACAAATTATTGATTTACCCATTCAAAGAAATTTATGTGAGGGGCTCTCTTTAATAGAATATATAATTTCTTGCTACGGAGCTTGTAAGAGGGTTGTAGATACTATTGTATGAACATCAGATGTTGGATATCTCATGCGTAGACTTGTTGAAGTAGTTCAACACATTTTTATACGCAGAACAAATTATGGCACTATCCGAGGTATTTCTGTGAGTCCTCGAAATGGGATGATACTAGAAAGAATTTTTATTCAAACACTAATTGGTCGTGTATTAGCAGACAATATATATGGGCCCACGATGCATCGTCATTCGAAATCAAGATATTGAGATTAGGCTTGCCAATCAATTCATAACCTTTCAAGCACAGACAATATCGATTTGAACCCTCTTTACTTGTAAGAGCACATTTTTATCTCTTCTCTTTGACTCATCATATGAGATAAAGAGAAATCGTTTATTATGTTATATCATCAGGGTAATGATCCATCAACCAGTTGTCGCTTTTTATGAGCACAAAGGGAAGCATTTGTCATGAAAACGGTAGAACTACTAAAACTGCACAAAATCATCACAAAGGTTTATGTACAAAAAACGGGCAAACACTTATGGGTTGTATCTGAAGACCTGTCAGCAACAGAAGCCCAAACTCATGGAATTGTTGATCTTGTTAGTTTTGATGAAATTGATTGTTAGTTATTTGTTAAAAATAAAAATAAAAATTCTTGGAATGTTCATTTGAATATTTATTGTTAATTTTATTTTTAAAAAAATCATTTGATGATTAGTTCAAGTATAATTTGCATGGATGATGTATGATTTGTATGTTAATTTTATTTTTAAAATTCATTATATGATTAATTTGTATGTTAGTTTTATTTTAAAAATTAATTGGATGATTAGTTCAGCTATATTTTTTATTAATTTTATTTTAAAAATCAATTGTATGATTAATTTGTTAATTTTTGTTAATTGGTATAATTCGCATGTTAGTTTTATTATAAAAATTCATTGGATGATTAATTTGTATACTTTTTGTTAGTTTTATTGTAAAAATTCATTGGATGATTAATTTGGCATAATTTTGTTAATTTTATTTTAAAAATTCATTGGATGATTAATTTGTATAATTCACATGTTAATTTTATTTTAAAAAATTAATTGGATGATTAATTCAGGTAAATTTTTTTGTTAATTTTATTTTACAAATTCTTTATATGATTAATTTATATAATTTTTCTTAGTTTTATTTTAAAAGTTAATTGGAAGATTAATTTAAGTATAATTTTTGTTAATTTTGTTATTATTTAAAAAAAATATTTGTATGGTTAATTTCTATAATTTGTTCATTTTATTTTAAAAATTCATTGGATGTTTAATTTGAATAATTTTTGTTAATTTTATTTTAAATAATAATGGGATGATTAATTTGTATAATTTGCATGTTAATTTTATTTTCAAAATTCATTGGATGATTAATTTGTATAATTTGTATGTTAATTTTATTTTAAAAATTCATGGGATGTTTAATTTGTATAATTTACTTGTTAGTTTTATTTTAAAAATTCATTGGATAATTAATTTGTATAATTTGTATGTTAATTTTATTTTAAAAATTCATTAGATGATTAATTTGTATGTTAGTTTTATTTTAAAAATTCATTGTATAATTAATTTGTTAATTTTTGTTAATTGGTATAATTTGTATGTTAGTTTTATTGTAAAAATTCATTGGATGATTAATCTATAAAAAAAATTTGGTTAATTTTATTTTAAAAATTCTTTGTGTGATTAATTTGTATAATTTTTTTGTTAGTTTTATTGTAAAAATTCATTGGAAGATTAATTTGGGTATAATTTTTGTTAATTTTATTTTAAAAATTCACTGAATGATTAATTTGTATAATTTCCATGTTAATTTTATTTTTAAAATTCATTGGATGTTTAATTTGTATAATTTGCTTGTTAGTTTTATTTTAAAAATTCATTGGATGATTAATTTATATAATTCACATGTTAATTTTATTTTAAAAATTCATTGGATGATTGGTTTGTATAATTCACATGTTAATTTTATTTTAAAAATTCATTGGATGATTGGTTTGTATAATTCACATTTTAATTTTATCTTAAAAATTCATTAGACGATTGATTTGTATAATTCACATATTAATTTTATTTTAAAAATTCATTGGATGACTTATTTGTATAATTTGCATGCTAATTTTATTTTAAAATTCATTAGATGTTTAATTTGTATAATTTACACGTTAATTTTATTTTTAAAAAATCCATTGGATGATTAATTTTTATAATTTGCATGTTAATTTTATTTTAAAAATTCATTGGATGATTATTTTGTATAATTCGCATGTTAGTTTTATTTTAGAAATTCATTGGATGTTTAATTTGTATAATTTGCATGTTAGTTTTATTTTTAAAAATTCATTAGATGTTTAATTTGTATAATTTGGATGTTATTTTTATTTTAAAAATTCATTGGATGATTAATTTGTATAATTCACATGTTAATTTTATTTTAGAAATTCATTGTATGATTAATTTGTATAATTTGCATGTTAATTTTATTTTAAAAATTCATTGGATGATTAATTTGTATAATTAGTATATTAATTTTATTTTAAAAATTCATTGGACCATTAATTTGTATAATTTGCATGTTAATTTTATTTTAAAAATTCGTTGGATAATTAATTTGTATGTTAATTTTATTTTAAAAAAATCTTTGTATGAATAATTTGTATACTTTTTGTTAGTTTTATTTTAAAAATTCATTGGATGATTAATTCAAGTATAATTTTTATTAATTTTATTTTATTTTAAAAAATCATTGGATGATTTTTCCCGTCATGCATGAGGCTTCTTGAACTCAAATGAAAGACAACCAATATATATATATATATATATATATATATATATATATCATCGAAGTTCACTTTTCTTATTTTTTCAAATCTCTCTCAAAAAGAAATAAAAAAAAAATCCTTATTGTGTATATATTGTTTAAGGTTTACTAATTCATTTGATCCTTTTTTTTCTTTCCATATGAAAAAAAAAAAAAAAACAAAAAAACAATCATCTTCAAAAGTATTTAAACCATCAAAAGGATTTGGAAAAAAAAACTATTCATTTTAGGTTTAAGGCAAGAATCATATTTTCTTTTAAAATCAATTAACTCATTTCATCTAAATTGCATTCTATTTTTTCTTTTTTCTTTTTTGTTTTCGAAAATAATTTTTTTTATTCTACATAGGTTTGAACTTATGCTCCCAAGCTAATGGGAATACATAGGTTAAGCTTATGAATATTAATTGGGGACTTGATGGGACCCCAACATAAAAGAATCTTTTCAAAACTCACCTTTGCTACCATTTTTGCTACTTATTGTAATCATTACCATTGTTTATTTTTAGGAATTATATACATGATTTATGTGATAATTGATGATTTCATATACCCTAGTTATTTCTATTAAGCTATTTAGATACCATGCTTGATATGATTTAGAATCACATTATTTACATTTGTAGTTTACCCTAACCTTCTTTATCGTATGGAAGCACTTTGTAAATTACTCATGCTATCTAGGTATGCTCTCTACCTTACACGTTTAAATTTTATAAATGTGTATACTTGTGTGAACTATATCCATGTTTGATGTTGGTATTGACTATCTTAGTTTGCTTGATTTCTTTTGATGAGATGCATGTTATATTTTTGTTAATTTGATCTAACATATTGTCTTATGAGTATTTTAAGAAGCACCACATGTACGCTTACTAACCCTGTTTTATTGTATGTGATTAAGAATGTTTGTTTGCTAGTTTAATATGCTATTAGGATTTAAGTAGACACCTTTGCTTTCTTGGTAGCCTATGTCAATCAATTAATTGTCACACTTCCCTCAACCTAACTAGTAAAGACCTTTTTAGGGCTTAGAGGGGTGCTACCTTTTGAGGTACCTTCCCGATAAGTAACCTGATCCCTGGACCTACACTCGGGTTTTTTGAAGACATACTTTTCCAAAATTTGAGGAGTCATTTTTCTTAGGGTTTTAGTTTCTTATTTTAGTTTCCCTTAAAAAAAAAAAAAAAAAAAAAAAAAAAAAAAAAAAAAAGATGACTTCAAATTTTTTCAAAAAATCAAATTTTCATAAATAAAAAGCGAGTCTTGTCATCGAGTGGGGATGCACATGAAAAAAATGAGGGTCCACAAAAGGACATTGATTTGATGAGAGTTGATGAATTTATTGGCTTCATTATGACCTATGAAATGACTCTTCCTTGTTCTCAAAGACCTAAAGAATTTGTTTTTATGGTTTCTAAGAATGAGAAAAAAAGAAACTGAAAATCTCAAAGGATTTGAATAAGGACGAACTTGTTCTTATGATTAAACAGACTATGAAACTTAAAAAAAAAAAAAAAATCTAATAAAAACCAAGACTCATGAAAGAGAATTAAACATAGACATTTAGTCCCTAGAACGCCTCAATAGAATGAAATGGTTCAAAGGAAGAATCAATTTCTTCACGAAATGGCCAGAGTCATGCTTCACATGCATGATACCTCTATACTACCAATAAGGCTTTCCTTAGGCCTAGAACAAAGAAAACATCCTATGAATTGTAAACTAGGAGAAAACCAAACCTTAAATATTTTAGGACTTTTAGCTGTGAGTGCAATATTCTTAAGGATGGAGAAAACCTAGGAAAGTTTGATTCTAATTCTAACTTAGTTATCTTCCTAACCTTGAAATAGTGATTGATTTCAATAGTAATCCTGAAAGTATCCTTGAATAGGTGGTTGACCTCAACAAGGATAAAAAGGCACGTGAAATAGCTAAGTCATGTGAAGTGGGAAATAAACATAAATCCAAAGTACCCAAGCATCACCATATCTCAAATGTAATACAAAACATGGATGATTTCATGGTTACAAGGAGACAAGCTAGACAAAATGAGATAGAATTTCTTTGTTATACCTCTCAATTAAAGCCAAAAAATGTGGAGGAAGCCTTCGGAGATGAATCATGGATTACCGTACTTCAAGAAGAATTAAATCAATTTGTTAGAAATAATGTGTGGTACTTAGTCCCTAGGCTTAAAGATAAGCATGTGATAAGTACTAAGTGGATCTTTAAAAATAAAAAAGATGAGAATGGAATCATAGTGAGAATCAAAGCTAGACCAGTAGCCTAAGGATACTCCCAAATTGAGGAAATTGATTTTTAGGAGACTTTTGCCTCTGTAACAAGAAAGGAATTCATTAGAATTATCCTAGTTATAACATATTCATTGAAGATGATGTTGTTTCAAATGAATGTTAAAAATTTCTTTCAAAATGGGGTCCTTAGTGAAAAAGTTTATGTAGAGCAACCAAAGGGTCTTGAGGATCCTAAATACCCCAATCATGTGTATAGATTGAAGAAAGTCACCTATGATCTAAAACAAACTTCTAGAACTTGGTATAAGAGGTTCACTTCTTATCTTTTGGAGAAAGATTTTGAGATAGGGGAGTTGATTGTACTCTTTTCATTCATATGATTAAGTCTTAACTCTTAGCGGCTCAAATATATGTCAACGATATTATTTTTGAAGCTACCTTGAGTGATCTTGCCTTAGCTTTACCAAGGAAAATGAATTAGAATTCAAAATGAGAATGATAGGCAAACTTAATTTTTCTTAATTTCCATGAGGTGGTTGTCCCTTTGCCTAGTTTTCTAATGATTGAGAGGCCTTTTGATAAGATAGTGGGCTTAGATTCACCTTTTCTTGAGGTTTGGAGATGGCTTCAAGATGACAAGTGGAAACTAGTAGAATGTATGGAATAAGGGGTGTTGGGAAAACTACCATCTTGAAGAAAATCAATAACAAGTTCCTCATATCAAGCCTTGATGTTGATTTTGTGATATCGGTTGTCATATTCAAACCACCAAACATACAAAAAGTCCAGGAAATCATTTGGAATCAATTAGATATTCAAAATAACAAATGGAAAAGTAGGAGCAAGTATGAAAAGGTTGCAGAAATATTCATTGATGTGCTCTTATTTAATGATATATGGGAGTCGCTTGATCTCTTGAAAGTGGGGATTCATTTTTTTAACAATCGAAATAATTCAAAGATAGTATTCACAACACAATCTATTGATGTGTGTCAAGATATTGAAACTCAGAAGAGCTTTAAAGTGGAGTGCCTAGTGTGGGATGTAGGCTTTACCTTGTTTCGAACCAAGGTAAGAGTAGACACCTCAAATTCTCATCCATATATACCAAAGCTTTTAGAAATTATTGTCAGAGAGTGCAGAGGCTTGCCCTAGTTGCCATTGGACAAGTAATGGTTGGAACTAGAACACCTCAAAAAATGGGAGGAAAAAATTCAAATGTTGAAGAGTTATCTAACTTATGAGGGATAGTTTGTTTATGATTTTAGCATTCAATTATGCTAGCCAATAGAATGAAGCCATTAAATCATGTTTTTTGTATTGCTCTTTATTTCCAAAGGATTATGAAATCCTTCATAGAGGCCTTGTTGAACTCTGGATCAGAGAAGGGGTTTTAGATGAATATGATGACATACAAGAAGCAAGAAATCAAGGAGAAGAAATTATTGAAAGGTTAAATCATATATGTCTATTGGAGAGTGGTATGTCACAACTTGTTCCAAATGACCCTCCCTTGAGTTTATATAAGGAGTAGGAAGCTTTTGGAACCTCTTGGAGTCATTTATACTAGTGAAGAAGTGTGGAAAACTCATAGCGTGAGTCATAAATCAGCAGGTTTATAGAAACATTAGCTGTAGAAATTCTCTTATTCAAGGGTCAACCATAATTCATGCATTGTCCTAGTGAAGACCATATGAGTGCAGTAACTCAAATCCTTCGCTATTTAAAGTCCTCACCAGGGAAAGGGTTGATGTTATCCAAGAATAATCATTTGAATATTGAAGGGTACACAAATGCGGATTGGGCGGGGAATATCTTGGATAGGAAATCTACTTTAGGTTATTTTACATTCATGGGTGGCAATTTAGTTGCATGGAGAAGCAAGAAGCAAAAAGTAGTGGCATTGTCCAGTGCGGAGGCTGAGTTCCGAGGAATGGCAAAAGGACTCTGTGAGCTTCTTTGGCTTCGACAGTTACTAACAGAGGTTGGTTTTGCCCCTAGTTCTGCAATGAATTTGTTTTACGATAACAAAGCTGCCATTGACATAGCCCACAATCCAGTTCAACACGATCGCACCAAGCATGTAGAGTTGGATCGACATTTCATCAAACAGAATCTTGAGGGCAAGATTATTTAGTTTCCATTTGTCAAATCAGAAGATCAGTTGGCGGATATACTTACAAAGGCAATTTCTAGAAAAAAACTTCTATGACTCCCTTGACAAGTTGGGCATTAAAGATATCTACGCACCAACTTGAGTGAGAGTGTTAGCATGAGTCATAGATCAACAGGTTTATAGAAACATTAGTTGTAGAAATTCCCTTATTCAAGGGTCATCCATAATTTCATCCATAGCCATATATATCCTGCTCTTGTATCCATATATACTATAGCCCAATAATTCCAGCCATATCCATATATATCCTGCTCTTGTATCCATATATACTATAACCCATTAAAGAGAAAGAGAACTGAAAGATGAATACCGTGTGACAACCCACACATCTCTACATATGGGATGGAAGACATGGGAAAAGGGTAGAGTGTTATAAGGAGTTTTAGAGCCATCATATAAGTACTTGTATATAGCATTTGTATAGTCTTCTAAAGAACTCTAGGATAGAGGGGAACCTTTATGGTTCCAAAGAGTTCCATTGGTACCTATAAATAAGCGAGGGCCTCATTTGGCTAAGGCACCTAACCAACCAAACAAGTAGGAGCTTCTTGGCATTGTAAGTTTACTTGTGCAATAAAAAAACTTCCTTTCTTAAAGTGTTGCCTTCGGTTCCCTTAGCTTCCAAGTCGTATGCCTAACTTAGCCTAGCTAGCTAAGTATGAGGAAAAGGCCGACTTAGTAACATCAAGTGTTTTGAGTTATCTAAATGTCACATGTGAATTTAGGAAAATCCTAAGTCTGTGATAGGTAGCTCCCAAGAACATGTGAAGATGCATGATGTTGTTCGTGATATGGCTTTGTGGTTAGCTTGTGAGGATGGGAAGAGAAAGAAAAAATTTGTCGTAAAGGATCAAGTTGGAAAACGAAAAGAAACACAAAAAATATTTGTGGGATAGTAGTATTGATGAACTCATGGAACCACCATCTTTTCCTAATGTTGAGACTTCATTTGCATATAATGAGTGAATGAGGTTATTTCCTAGTGGATTCTTCCAATTTATGCCTACTATAAAGTATTGAACCAGTCAAATAATTATGGACTTATCAAATTACCTATAGAGATTGGTAAATTAATTTCTTTATAATACCTTAATTTATCAAAATAAGAATAAAAAAGCCATCAATGAAGCCGAAGAATTTGAAAAAACTAAGGTGTTTGAAATTGGATTGGATGGAATTATTTGAAACAATTCCATCTCAATTTGATATCAAGTCTGTCATCTTTAGAATTGTTCAATGTTTGTAATTCTAAATGGTAGTGCCTCGCACAGTTGGGTGGTAATTTTTTATGAATATTTTTTTTTATAATTTATAGTATGAAATCTTAAGTAATGATCACATGATCATTCTTCTTCTTGTTAGAATAATTCTTTTTATGTTCAAATCTATTTCAATCATTTAATCATTTAGATATGCCTCATAGAATATTTATTATTTGATACAAGTGACCTCAAAACAAAAGTGTGGGAATCGGATTGAACAAAATCCATGGCAAAAGAAGAGTAGGAAAATTGAAGCAAAGCAATGATGAGGATCTTAAGGTTTGAATAAAGGCTTAATGTTTTTTTTGTCTTTTTTATTTAAAGTTATTCTCAGCATTCTCCAAAAAAATAATTAATTAATTAAATGAGGCAAGGCAATTGGGAAACTTCTCATACACCAATGCCCTCTTTAATGTTTTTATTTATTTTTAAATTTTAAAAAATTTTAGTTACACTAAAAATAAATATGATTTATAAATAAATAAATATTATATATATTATATATTCATCATCAAATAAAAAATATATAATAATTTACTAATCTCATCTCATTCGTCTTTAATACAACTTACCTAATCAAAATTTGTTAGTTAATCAGTAGCCTAATTATTATATTAATATGAAAAAGTATTATAATAACAACTAGTTGACTAATATGAAAGTGATATGCAGGCCTTTGAGAATAAAATAATAATGTTGAATATTTAATTAATGGGTACAAAACAACAAAGCGACACCTAACCCCAACTTGTTATTAATTAGTAGCCTAATTATTGAGCTTCTATAAAAATTGATGTGACAAAGATTGAGCTGGAATACATATCAACTGATATGAAATTAATTTGACGAGCTTTCAGAAAAAAATAAATAAAAACGTTTACAATTAACTAAGATCGATTGGCCTGCAATAAAGAGATTTTTAGCTAAATTTTTCGGATGTAAATTTTTTTTTTAAAAAAGGAAAAATATTAAGTTATTTTAATTTAGTTTAGAAAAGGATTTTGGGCTTTAATTTTGATTTTTATCCTCTTAAAACAATTTTTATTTCTTATTTTTCTTTTGAAAAGGTGTTTGGTTTAGAAACATATATATATTTTTTTAAATGATTTTTTTTTTTTAAATTTTGTTTGGTGTTACTTTTTCACACACATGAAAATATCGAAAATAAATAACATTAAAGTTTAATATAATAAATATATTATTATCTTTTTAATATGTCATTATAATGCATAATATTATTATATTTTGTATGATATATGCATAATAAGATATTATATATAATATTAACATTTATATTATTTTTATGATATAATCTTGTTATAATGTCTAATATTATTATAATAAGATTTGATATGTTTCTTTATTTTCAGTATTTTTTTTAGAGCTAATTTATGTTTTTTTAAATATAAAAAAAACCGTCCAAATTTCGATGTCATGAAAAGAGAATCAAAATATAAAAAGTTGTTCGTTAGATATAGAATAAATCCACCCACCTACAATTAATTATTAATACAATGTATTTTATATGTATATGACTAAGTAGAAGGACTACAAAACATGTGAATAGGTTAATGTAGTATTAGGCTTAAGGGTTTAGACATCTCATTTGACATCTTATATCGTTTGAGTCACACCAATTTTGGACTTACTTTCTTGAGCCTATGCCAAATTTTTAGCCAAAATAATCTTAAGCTTATTTCAACCCAATACACAATGAAGTTTATATTATTAGCTTAACATTTGTTGCATGCAAAGGTTTATGCCAAAATTAATCCAATTTTAAAGCAATAGTAATAGGAGGAAGAATGAGAATAAAGTAAATTAATATTTTAGAATGATTGGTGTAGTTTTTTCAAATTTAAAACAACTAATTGAGCAACTTTATGAAATGACCAAATGAAAATATTTGGAAAAAAAAAAAAAAAGTTCCTTTTTAGAGTTCTTCCAATTCAGAAAGATTAAAATATATTTTATTCCATAATAGAAGATTGATTAGATTTTTTTTAATAGAATGGTTAAAGTATCCTTATTTAGATGTTATAAATTTAAAAGAAAAAATCAATATTTTTATAATCAAACTAACCACCGAATTAGAAAAGTTATTGATTCATAGTTTGTTGGTCGGATGGGTAGTTGAATAGGTGACATAATAAATATATAATTTATATATTGTTAAAATTTAAAATAATTAAAAAAGTTTAATATATATATATATTAAAAGTCAATAATATTTATTTTTATTGTTGATATTATCAAATTAAGTCAATATATTAATATTTAAAACTATTATTAAATGAAATATGTATAATATTTAACTATAAATATATTGAAAATAGAAGAAAATTCAATTATGAAAAGTGATATAAACTAATTTTATATTTTTAAAAATATTTATTATTTTACTTATATTATTTGAATACAAGTAGTAAAAAATTTTTTGTAAAGAATATATTTTCAAATTTGTTTGCATTGTTGAATGATAAAATGTAAGCAATTGAGTGGCAAATACTTCATGTTTTAAATTTGAGGTCCAAGGTTTGAAACCGATTTGCATTACTCTAGATCAGTACCTAAGCTAGGCCGAACTAGGCTTACCATTCGACCAAACTAGGCTTACCATTTGACCAGGTGAGATGGGTATTAATTCACATACAAAAATGATACATAGAATAAAAATATAATAAAATTATTTTAAAATTTTATACACTTTCAAGCTCTTTGAAATTGACTTTAAGGTCGTCGCAATCATTAAAAATAGTATTCTCTTTTTCTTTTTATGCATATAGTAACCATAAACAAGCATTACTTTTTCTCGAAATTAGATTAAAAATAGAAAATAGGTACCATGCCTCATTAATTTCTAGAGAAAATAAAAAACTCAACTCATTCACAAGCCAAAAAGCACCATTATCATTATAAATTATCCACATTATCAAATAAGGATGTGATTTAAGAAAGTTGGCCCAACCCAACCTCGAATCTAACCTAACCTTTACGTGGACTTGAGCAATTATTTTTAAGATTTGGTTTTGATTAGAGTTATATTTTCTCAACTTGAACTTAATTTGGATTTGACTCAGGATAAGATTTGAACAAATTTAGCATAATTTGAACCCAATTTAATATTTTATGATACTTTTTATTTATATTTATCTTATATAATAATATTCATTCTATTTGTTTTTTTTTTACAAAAAAAATTATAATTATATTATATACTAGTTGACTTTGTTGTATACATAAATTTATTTCAATTTTTTTGTTATTAATTTGAAATTTTGTCTTATTTTCTATTTAAATTTTGATATAGATGTATAGAGATATTTTTATTTTTTTGAAAAAAAAAAACACATTGTAGCCTAATTCAATCCAACACTGTCTTACACAACTCAATTTTGACCCACCCAACCTAGCTAATATAAGCATAACTTGACCAAACCAACCTTAATCTCTAGTGGGATAATAAGACATTTCGATGGTGTGGACCTCATCAAAAGTAAACTCGGTCAAGAATAGGTCATCATCATTGTGACTAATCTCTAATATTGATTTAGATGAGGGAGTAACATCATGAGAGGATAGAACTGCAATGATTGTACCATTATGGATAAAATTCACCTTCTAACGAATAGAAAATGGTTTAGTGTTAGCCTTATGGATTTATGGTAGGTTTATGGGTATGGGTACCTTCAAAACTTGAAATAAAGTTGAAAATATAACTAGCCTGACTTGGATGTCTAGCATCAATGTCCCCATAACATCTCTACATGTATTGTCATACGCTCTCACAGTTTATGCAAAGGGTACAAATCGTTGGCCCTAGACAACAACAGTGGATAAATGGTAAACATTTGTTTTACTTGCACGCTTGCAAGATAACATGGTTGATGATGATAGTGACCTAACAAGTGAAGAATTGATGAATTTTGCTTTATTTGTATATTGTGATCTATTAAGTTATGAGAAAATTGCTCAAGATGATTGTTGGCTTAAAGTTATGGATAAAGAAATTCATGTAATTGAGAAAAATAATACATGGGAACCTAGTAATCTCCTTAATTCAAAGAAGTCAATCACAATCTACAAAACCAAGTACAAGACAATGGATTAGAAGTGGATCACTTCAATGCAAGATGGTGGCAAAAGGTTACTAGCAAAAACTAGGCATTGATTATTTTGAGATATTTGCACTTATTGCTAGACTTGATAGTATCCATATGATTATCCCTCTTGCTACACAAAACAATTGGAAAAATTTTCAAATGAATGTAATGGCAAACTAGAAAATGAGGATTATTTTGAACAACCTCAAGGATATATGATAAAATAAAAAATAAAAATAAAAAAAAGAAAGAAAAAAAAGTCTATAAGTTAAAAAAGACCTTATATATATGGATTGAAGCAAGCACCAACAACATGGTACACATGCATTGACACTTATTTCATGAAGAATGGATTTCAAAATGTCCTTATGAATGCACTTTATATGTCAAATCTAATTTTTAGGGTGACATTCTTATTATGTGTTTATATGTGAATGGTTTAATTACCACTGCCAATAATTTAAAGTTGATTGTAGAATTCAAAGAAATGATGATTAGTCAATTTGAGATAACAAATATGGGATTGATGTCCTATTTTATTGGGATTGGAGAATTAAGAAGAGAAACAGTATTTTTTATTTTCAGAAAAAGCACACAAGCGATATTCTTAAAATATTCAAGATGAAATCATGCAATCTTATTCTAACTCTAGCTAGTTGAAGAAAGACTAAAATAGGGAAAATATAACTCAAGTGAGTTGGTTGATCCTACAAATTTTAGAATTAGAATGATTAGGAGTTTATGGTATTTGACTTTTACAAGACTAGATATTCTATTTGGAGTTAGACTTGTAAGCAAATTCATGGAGTCTCCATGTCAATCTCACTTGCAAGTAGTAAAACATATCATATGATACATTAAAGGTACGCAAAGTGATGGTATTTTTTTATGCATTTGGTAATAAGATCGAGCTTGTTAGATACATAGATGGTATTATAGGTAATGTGGAAAAGCGAAAAAGTACTTCAAGCTATGCATTTAATCTTGCGTTGGGAGTTTTTCTTGGTAATCAAAGAAACAATTACATTGACCAAGAATCCTATTGTAGTCTCCATGTCAATCTCACTTGCAAGTAGTAAAACATATCATATGATACATTAAAGGTACGCAAAGTGATGGTATTTTTTTATGCATTTGGTAATAAGATCGAGCTTGTTAGATACATAGATGGTATTATAGGTAATGTGGAAAAGCGAAAAAGTACTTCAAGCTATGCATTTAATCTTGCGTTGGGAGTTTTTCTTGGTAATCAAAGAAACAATTACATTGACCAAGAATCCTATTGTAGACCCCCCCCCCCCCCCCCCCCCCCCCCGGAGAGAGAAGGGCTGCTGAGTTTGTTCTTTTTTTTTTCTTTCTTTTTGTATATAATCTTCTGACCATCCCGGGAATTAAGCTGATGGGGCGGCCAGATGGGACGTGAACAGGAGCCGAGGATGGCTTGCTGAGGAAGACACAAGAATATAAAAAGAGGAGGGAAGGCGAGCTCAAAAAAAAAAAGGGAAGCTGGAGAAAGAAAAAAGGATTTTTTGCAGAGAGGGGCGCGGCTCAGAGGATCCAGCTGAGGAAGAAACTTTCAGGTTAGGCCACTATGGTTTTCATGTATGTGTTTACTCTCACGTTCTTCATGCAATATCTCATTCTCTTGGATTTTCATTTTTTTTTTTTTTTGGGACGTTTTAGTTTGGAGATCTTTGTTTTTCTTTGGTCTAAAATCTGAAGAGCTTGTTGTATCCCATGCTCTGTACTTGCATATGTTCTCGGGTTCTCTTTTATCCACCTTGCCGGACTTATGGATGAACCGACCAAATGAGTTGGACACGTTCTAGAGGGGCTTCACATTCATTTCCCATCATTATTCTCTGATTCCCCAATGCCACGTCGCCGCTGCTCTTGCTCCGGGACTACGCCGCCGCTGCTCTTGCTCCGGGACTACGCCGCCGCTGCTCTTGCTCCGGGACTACGCCGCCGCTGCCATCGCTCCGGGACCACGCCGCCGCTGCCATCGCTCCAGGACCACACCGCTGCTGTCATCGCTCCAGGACCACGCCGCCGCTGCCATTGCCTGCGGCAGCGCCACCGCTGCCATAGCTCGCAGCAGCGCCGCCATTTTCGTCTGGAAGGGCGAGATCCGGAACTGTTCTCGTGCCACCGAAGCCCAGGGGCTGTCCACCTAGCCTGGAGAATCCATAATCCCGAGCACCGTCGCCGCTGTCGCCGCGTGGAGGTGACGAAGACGTTGAAGCCGCGGGGGGGGGGGGGGGGAGAGAGAGAGAGAGAGAGAGAGAGAGAGAGAGAGAGAGCTAGGAAGAAGATGAAGTTTTTGGGTTTTGGGCTTGGGGATAAGGCACTAGGCCCAGTCTTGTGTTGGCTTTGGGCTTGTGTTTTGCTTTGAGCTAGGATGAAGATGAAGCCCAGGCCCATTTCCAACC
Source organism: Vitis riparia (assembly GCF_004353265.1). Classification (NCBI taxonomy): domain Eukaryota; kingdom Viridiplantae; phylum Streptophyta; class Magnoliopsida; order Vitales; family Vitaceae; genus Vitis; species Vitis riparia. The sequence continues at coordinate 12,897 of NW_023269681.1, read as the reverse complement.
CTTAACCCATTTTCAAAGCCCAAGACCCATTTCCTAACCTCCTTCTAACCCTTTTTCAAAAGCCCAAGGCCCACTTCCAACCTTTATCCCATTTTCAAAGCCTATTGTTATTATTATTAATGTTATTATCATTATTATTATTATTGTTAATTAAACTTTATTATTGTTGTATTTATTATTACTAATTCAATTTTCAAAATCTTACTATTATCATTATTTTTAATTCAACTTTCATAATCCCATTGTTATTATTACTATTATTATTATTATTATCATTATTAATTCAACTTTTAAAATTTTATTATTATTATTATCATTATTAATTCAACTTTTAAAATCTTATTATTATCATCATTATTTTTAATTCAACTTTCATAATCCCATTGTTATTATTACTATTATTATTATTATTATCATTATTAATTCAACTTTTAAAATCTTATTATTATTATTATCATTATTAATTCAACTTTTAAAATCTTATTATTATTATCATTATTTTTAATTCAACTTTCATAATCCCATTGTTATTATTACTATTATTATTATTATTATCATTATTAATTCAACTTTTAAAATCTTATTATTATTATTATCATTATTAATTCATTTTTTAAAATCTTATTATTATTATCATTATTTTTAATTCAACTTTCATAATCCCATTGTTATTATTATTATTATTATTATTATTATTATCATTATTAATTCAACTTTTAAAATCTTATTATTATTATTATCATTATTAATTCAACTTTTAAAATCTTATTATTATTATCATTATTTTTAATTCAACTTTCATAATCCCATTGTTATTATTACTATTATTATTATTATTATCATTATTAATTCAACTTTTAAAATCTTATTATTATTATTATTATTATCATTATTTCAAAACCTTATTATTATTAGTATTATTATTATGATCATCATCATCATCATCGTCCTCACCCTAAGCCCTTCTAATTCACTCTAGGCCCCTCTAATTCCAAAGCCTTTCTCACCCTAGGCCCTTTTAATTCCAAAGCCCAATTCGTGTATCCAATGTCCTGAGCCCATTTCCAATGTCCCAAGCCCATTTCCGTAGCTCTGCTCACCCTAGGCCCTTCTAGTTCCAAAGCCCTTTTAATCCCTTTCGTTTATCCATATTATTATTATTATTATCATTATTAAAAATCTATAATATAGTCGTTCAATTTCTTAAAGTTCATTTCTTATTATTGTTGTTATTATTATTATTATTATTATTATTATTATTATTATTATCATTATCATTATTATTAGTATTATTATTAAAAATCTATACTCTCTCTCAGTTCAATTTCCTATTATTATTATTATTATTATTATTATTATTATTATTATTGTTATTATTAAAAATCTATATCCTCACAATTTAATTTCCTAAAGTTCATTTCTTACTATTATTAAAAATCTATATTCTCGCAGTTCAATTTCCCGAAGTTCATTCCTTGTTATTATTATTATTACAAATTCAATTTTCAAAATCTATACCCTTGTAGTTTAATTCCCTAAAGTTCATTTCTTATTTTCTCTAGCAAATTTCATTTTAATTATCGAAGCTCTAATCTTTTAAATTTAATTCCCAAGACTCCAATTTTCCAATAAGCTCCAAAAATCCAATTTTCACTCGAATAGTTTTAACTCCATTTCGATTCCTAAATAATCTTCTGTTCTTCTTGATTTTACATAAGCAATAGTGAATTCTTCTTAATCCTAAAACACGGAATTTGTGAGACTAGTTCATGAGTAATAAATTGGGCTTTGGTGGGGGCCCTATGTTCGATCTCTTTCGATTTGTCAACTGTTGTGCTTAGTGTATTTTGCTTGAGCTTCGTTTTGCACTCCGATATGCATGAGCTATATTTTGTATTCATTAATTGTGCACTAACCCTGTTTCTTGATAGCGCATTATGGCTCATGGCCGAGGTACGCATCCACTCCCATTCTAGTCAATCTCTATTGCGTGTTTTGATTCTCATATTGTGCATGATTTAGGTGGGTATCCATTGACTTTCTCATTGATTGCCACGTCAGTTTCATTGTATTAGTAGAGACCCGACTTTAGGGACTTAGAAGGGTGCTATGGTCTTTTACCGTACCTTCCTGATAAGTAACCTGACCCCGGAGCCCGATCCGGTTTTTCGCGGACCGTCTTTTCCAAAACAAGGAGTCACACTTAGGGTTTTTCTTTCTTATTTTGTTTACCCTTTTAAAAATAAAACAAAAATGAGTGGCGACTCCAAGTCATTATTTTAATAAATAAAATCATTTTCAAATTAAAATTAAGCTTGCCCTCGAGTGGGAAACGCATGAGCCAAAATGCAGGGTCCACAAAATGGCGACTCCACTGGGGATTTTTTAGAGGGTCAAGCTTGAACTTAAAGTGAAGCAAACATGGCATTTGATGAGTTGATCAGTGAGTACCTGTCTTTTGATTGCACATTGCGAGTTTTTGATGCATGCTTGGATATTGTGTTATGACATTGATACGATTGATCATCTTGATTTGAGGCTTCGGATGTCGCTTTTTCTGTACTTCATTGCTATATTAGTTTGTTACATTGACATGCCGATTATCATAGATTGCTCACTTTGTTTTGCTTGGGATAGCGATTCTGTTTCTTCCTGATTATTCTGCTCACTTCACATGCATAGACTCACTATTGTACATCGTTTGACTTGCTGTATTGTTTTCTCTGACTTGCATTATTATCTTGATTGTCTTTTGAGCATGATGTTCGAATCGCTATTCATCCTGATAGTAGTGGCTTTTTGTGTGGACATGAGTGATATATCTTGTACTCTGCTTGACTGTATGATGCATGATTGCCCTCCCTCTGTGTGATTGCATGTCGCCTGTCTATGTGGATCGTACTTCTATCCCCCTATCTCCAACTCTCTTGGTTTCGGTCATTCCTTTCATCTTGGTTCTCGTTATTGCAAGTGTGAGACCTTCTGTGTGCTTGCTCTCTGACCGAGCCAGAGATTAGGAGTAGGGTCTAGCGACGGGCTATATCTATGCACGGGAGCATTCTGGAGGAGAGCGACACTTTGATGTCGATTGGAGTCCAATCATTGAAGACCCGTATAACCCCGAGCTAGGTTTCGTGGATAGTCGTGCGACCAGTGTGTTTCCTCTCCTACTCTAGATTCTTAGGGTTTTCGGATGCACCCACGCCATTCACTGTGCACTTTAGTCGACCATTGAGCATTGAGAGTTTAAGAGGTTTCACCATAGGAAACCCCCTGGGATGTCGAGGTAGTGCATGTGTGGAGGCGATGACCACCTTGCATGGAAGCACCCCGTCTCTTTGGAGGCGTGCAGAGGGTTGCATACCGCCGGAGGGTATGATCGCTTCTGCTAGGGATCTTTAAAGTCCACCCGTATCCATTTAGAGCCACCTTCACCTTGTAGGTTGAGCCGTAGATCCTCCGATTAGGACTCCCTCCCTACACGTGGGTGCATCTGAGGGCCTTCGGCGCTTCTGTGGTCACATTTTGGATTCGACGCTCCCCTTTTTTTTTTAGTCTCCAGTTGAGAGTGCACAGAGATCAGTACTGGTTTTGAGTACGGTCGGACCGTTTATCTTCACTTGGATGCTTTGCTGGTTCCCGCTTAGATTACCTTTTCTTTTGTACATTCTCAGAGCCATATCCTTATTCCGTTCTTCGTGCTTTCTCAGGATCGGACCTTTGTTCTTCATTTGGATATACCTTCGTGGGATAGAGTAGAGGAGGAGACTTTCAGGATCGGATTTTTGTTCACAGCCTGGATACACCTTCTTGGGTCAGAGTTGAGGGGAGATTAGTCCGAAATTCAGAGAGACAGAGTATGGATCAGCAGGTTGTTACTGTGGATCAGTTCACGGCCGCCATGGCTTCTATCCAGGAGGCTTTGGCCAGCCTCAGGCAGGAGATCGGTGGTCAGCAGGGTAGACCACCAGCAGTGGCTCAGGACGAGACACCGCATGACTCGTTGCCACATCCACCACCACCACCTATTCCTTCGGCGCCTCAAGCTTCACCTTATGTATTACACGGGCATTCTGAGATCACTCCGCCCGTTGTTGTCCAGACCACCGGCGCTGATGACGCTCATGCGCGTATGGACCGCCTCGAGCAGTGTATGAGACAGATGAGAGTGTCAGACGGGTCAGTTGTTTGGGACGATTTTGAGGGTATGCCGGTAGTTAGTTTGCCGGCTAAGTTCAGGATGCCAGAGATTGAGAGATATACAGGCATTGGTTGTCCGCGCCTCCACCTCAGACTTTATAGCACCGTGATGAGGGCTCATGGTTTGGACGAGTCTAAGATGATTACTCTATTCCCCCTATCTCTGAGTGGGGCAACCCAGCGATGGTTCGCTTCTTTGGAGTCTTCACGACGTCGGACATGGGGTGACTTGGCCCGGGAGTTTCTACGACAGTTTTCGTTTAACACTGTCGTAGATGTATCGAGGAGAGAGCTAGAGGCTCTTAGGCAGAGATCGGACGAGTCAGTTTCTTCGTTCATTTCCCGCTGACGCGGGAAGATTGCTGAGATTATTGACAGACCTTCAGAGCGGGATCAGATACAGATGATCTTAAGGAGTTTACAGCCCAGGATCGCCAGACACGTGGTCGGGGTACCGTTCGCAGATTTTGGGTCGTTGGTTATGGCTTTATACGATGTCGAGGACGACATCTCGAGAGGATTATGGACAGATTCTTCCCCTAGTGATATTAAGGGGAAGAAGCCCTTCGTAGGACCGAGGCCAACAGATGTGAGCGCTATCGGTTCTTCCAGTCAGAGGCCTCTCAGGCGCCATCAGCCGATCCCACAGTTTCCCGAGCCTCATTCATCCTATGCATCTCATCAGTACAGGCCACGGGCACCTCGTCCAGCTTATGATCAGACATATCAGCCTCAGCCATTGGCTTTGCCCTATTATGCTACTCAGAGTATCGAGAGGCCTCCTATTTCTTATACAGCCACTGGACAGCCATGCTACACTGCACAGTTCACTGCGAGACCCGCTACTTCTTACCCCAGGCCCAGAGCTCAGCAGACCTCCACTCCATTTGCTTTGAGGACGCAGAGATAGTTCTCCCAGATAGGCATGCCGTTGAGCCAGGCTCTTCGGAAGCTCACAAAGGCCGGATTATTGGCCGCTCTCACTCCGAGACCACCACCTTAGCCTCTTCCCCCTCAGTTCAGGATGGACTTACATTGCGCCTACCATAAGGGGCCTGGGCATGAGACTAATAGGTGTACCGCATTGAGGCACGCCATCCAGGACTTGATCGACCAGGGTTTGGTACACTTGGGTTAGCCAAGTGTGACCACGAACCCGTTACCTGCCCACACCACACATGCGTATATCTTGAGGCCGCCACGGCCAAGGATAAGAGAGCACTGAGACAGTTAGCCACCCGATTTGTGATTTGTGGTGAGACATTATATAGACGATCAGCTGATGGGATGCTATTATTGTGCTTGGACCGTGCCTCTGCCAATCGACTGATGAGAGAGGTTCATGCGGGAGTTTGCGGACCACATATGGGAGGGCATATGTTGGCCCGTAAGATCATGAGGACCGGTTACTTCTGGTTGACCATGGAGACGGATTGCTGCCAGTTTGTTCAGAGATGTCCCGAGTGTCAGATACATGGGGACCTCATTCACGTGCCACCTTCAGAGTTGCACGCACTGACTTCACCTTGGCCGTTTTCAGTATGGGGTATCGACATCATCGGGAAGATTTTGCCAAAATCTTCCAATGGTCATGAGTTCATCCTGGTCGCCATCGATTACTTCACCAAGTGGGTGGAGGCTGCTTCATATGCGAGATTGACATCATCTGGGGTTGCTAGTTTCATCAGATCACATATTATTTGTCGTTATGGAGTCCCTCATGAGTTGATTTCGGATAGAGGGGTACATTTCAGGGCAGAGGTTGACACCTTAGTGCAGCGATACAGCATCCGACATCATAGGTCGTCTGCGTACAGGCCGCAGACGAACGGGGCAGTAGAGGCCGCAAATAAGAATATCAAGAGGATATTACGGAGGATGATTAAGACTTCTCGGGATTGGTCGGAGAAGCTCCCATTTGCATTGTGGGCTTATCGGACCTATTTCCGCACCTCTACAGGCGCCACACCCTACTCATTGGTATATGGCATGGAGGCGGTGCTACCCGTTAAGATTGAGATGGGTTCGTTGAGGGTAGCACTAGAGCAGCAAATTCCCGAGACAGATTGGGCTCAGGCTCGATTTAATTAGCTCAATGTCCTAGATGAGAGGAGATTGAGAGCAGCAGACCATGTTCGTCGTGCATATCAGAGGAAGATGGCCCGCGCTTTCAAAAAGCGGGTCAAGCCCAGACCACTACATGTAGGTGACTTAGTCTTGAAAGTCATCAGGGGATTGATCAGAGATCCTAGAGGGAAGTTCAGACCCAACTGGAGCGGACCTTATTTCATCAGGGAGTTGACCCCAGAGGGCGCTGCATGGCTGATGGATTTAGACGGAAACCGATTCTCAGAGCCAACCAATGTGGATCAGCTAAAGAGGTACTATGTTTGAGACCTTGGTCGCAGGATGGGTGGCTATCATTTCGGTTAGCCATTACCTTGTTATTCCTTTGTGATACATAGTCCGTTGCTAGCCCATTGAGCCTCATATCCGTATTATAGCCTTTCTTTCTTATCGCCTTCCTCATATTTTCACACCGAGACAGGGGCCTTTTAATGTATGCATGCATTGTTTGTGAGTTTCATGAGCCTTGGACCTAGGGGCATGTTTTTCTCATCATCTTTTCCTATCACTGCACCTCTGCATTTTCATCTCATCTTATTGGTTGTGTTATTCAGTTCTTCTTCCTTATCCTATCTACTATTTGTTTGTCTCATATTCTCTCCACCCTGAGTGGTGAGCCTCCTCAATTCATCACATGGAGGATAGTCACATCATTTCCACCATCTATCTCGTGGACACTGGTTTAGAGATCCTTAGTTTGAGAAGGTCATCTTGTCAGAGAAAGTTTGTTTGTTACCTTAGCACTTGGAAGTGTGACCATTTGTTACTGATATCATCTTTGGGGTTCATTTGTTCATGTTCAGGGTACGCATGTTTGTATATATGTAAAAAAAAAAAAAAAAAAAAAAAAAAAAAAAAAAAAAAAAAAAAAAAAAAAAATTGAAAAAAAAAAAAAAAAAAACGCAGGTGTGTATTATTTTTTTTATCATTGAGTATGTATATTGATGTTTGGGGGTCATTTTTATCGAGTATGTTCGTTATTGGGAGTTCGTATGTGAGCTCTCTGAGATCCCATGTTATTTGTATTGCTTTGTCATATCTATTTGTGAGAGAGATGAGTGACCTTCTCCTAAGGACTCCGAGTCATTGTCCTTTCCATCATTATATTCGTTATTGATATGACTTCACTTCATGTTTGATCTGAGTAGATTACCACCTTTCTTCACATATTTATTGTTTCGCTGTCGTTTTTTATCGTTGCTTGTGATTCATCTCATTCACTTCATGTCTTATTCTCTTCTTACAGCAACCCATCTCGGGCTTGATACTCACTTCGCACCATCATTCCACATATCACTATCAGTTCATTTTGCTTCATTTGTCTCCTTATCGATATCATATTCACGTTAGGCATCCTCAGGTCTATGGCTCATGGGGTTCACTATACATGTTGCATTTCATATATGAGGGCATGAGTTTTGATCATTGGGTATTTGAGCCTAGTTTTCTTTCGTTTCTATCACCCTATCACCTTGGCCTACGTTACGTCCCGTGTCTTAAGACCACCTTGAGGTCATGGGATCAGATGTCGTCTTCGGCAGCCTCTACTTGGACAGGTGATTAAGTTTTGGTTGATATTTAGATATTGTCATGCTTCTTTTTCTGGGAGTTACCCCTTTGATGTGTAGGACCGATTCAGTTGTGTTCGAATTACCGGGATTGTGAGTTTGACGATGATTGACTTGGTGTCACCCGATTTTTTACCTATCGTACCTCTGATGCCACACCGGGGGCATATTCCGTTTCGGAGAATCTTTATGGATCTTCGCAGAGGTCACATGTTCGAGGATAGATGATTCCATGCTATCTGATCTCTGACCTATCGTACATTTCGATGCCATACTGGGGCATATTTTCCGTTTCGGATGAGATTTACGGACTTTCATGGAGGTCACATGTGCGACGATGGATGATTTCACGACATTTGTTCTTCGGACCTGTCGCGCACCTGATGCCATATTGGGGCATATTCCGTTTCGGAGGGTCTTTATGGATCTTCGCAGAGGTCACATGTTCGAGGATAGATGATTCCATGCTATCTGATCTCCGACCTATCATACATTTCGATGTCATACAGGGGCATATTTCCGTTCGGATGAGATTTACAGATCATGAGGGAGTTGCATGCTTATCCTTATTTGCGAGACGTATGCAGAGACGACGATATACTCGCTATCCTCACGATGATTCCTTAGTGGAGCCTATCGAGAGCCATCTAGCCAGGCCCGCGCTTTTAGATGCTTAGGTGTCGTCATGCTTCCTTCCGAGGGACGCCTCTTCGATATGTGGGTTTGATTCAGTTGCAGGCATAGATGATCTGAGCTCATCTGATTTTTTTTCGACATGTTACATTCCCGATGCCACACTGGGCCATATTCCCCATCTTGATCGAGATTTATAGATCCCCACTGGTTTACATGATCATCCACGGTTATGATATACACGCCAGGTCGATGTTTGATTTCATTTTGTCCGGATACTCCGAGGAGCCTCTCTTGAGTCATTCAGTCGGATTCATACCCTTTGATATAGTCGTGATTCCTGGATGGAGTTGTCTCTGGTGCTTGGATTTCCCGCGTCATCATTTCAATGGGGTACATATCAGATCTGTTATGCGTCCCATTGGTGTTATTCTCAGGTCATCAGGACAGATCGGGTACATCTGATGCCATACTAAGGCATATTGCCCTCATTTAGCCCTGGAGGCGATCATTCTCTCACATATCCGTTACAGTTTCCATCACTCGGCCGAGATATATCGTATTCGCCTCACTGACCATTATTCTTGAGCTCTTCATCAATATGAGCTCTCAGCGGAGCGTCGTTCGAGACTCGTAGAGTCCCTTTCAGTCATTTCCAGCGGATTGAGATTTGCAGCGGCATGCCACACTGGGGCATACCCCCGTCTTTGAGTTCATCGGATGTTTTGCAGATCTTTCTCACTACTCAGTCCATTTTTTGATCTTTGCGAGTCTTCATACTGGGGCATCCCCCCACTGTCATTTCGTTTGGGGCAACCCCCCACTGTCATTTCGTTTGGGGCATCCCCCCATTGTCATTTCGTTTGGGGCATCCTCCCACTGTCATTTCGTTTGGGGCATCCCCCCATTGTCTTTTTGTTTGGGGCATCCCCCCACTGTCATTTCGTTTGTGGCATTCCCACACTGTCATTTCATTTAGGGCAACCCCCTACTGTCATTTCATTTAGGGCATCCCCCCACTGTCATTTCGTTTGGGGCAACCCCCCACTGTCATTTCGTTTGGGGCAACCCCCCACTGTCATTTCGTTTGGGGCATCCCCCCATTGTCTTTTCGTTTGGGGCATCCCCCAACTGTCTTTTCGTTTGGGGCATCCCCCCATTGTCATTTCGTTTGGGGCATCCCTCCCATTGTCTTTTCGTTTGGGGCATCCCCCCACTGTCATTTCGTTTGGGGCATCCCCCCACTGTCATTTCATTTAGGGCAACCCCCTACTGTCATTTCATTTAGGGCATCCCCCTATTGTCATTTCGCTTGGGGCATCCCCCCACTGTTATTTCGTTTGGGGCATCCCCCCACTGTCATTTCGTTTGGGGCAACCCCCCACTGTCATTTCGTTTAGGGCATCCCCCTACCGTCATCTTGTTTAGGGCATCCCCCTATTTTCAGTTTGTTTAGGGCATTCCTCTACCGTTAGTTTGCTTAGGGCATCTCCCTTTGTTTCAGATTTATCACCACTGTAGGTTTTCACCTATGGGCCTTCTAGTTTAGCGTTTAGAGTTAGCTTTTTGGTTTGGCTTCCAGAGCTGTTATTTTCTAATTTAGCTTTTAGAGTTAGTTTTTTTGGTTTGGCTTTCAGAGCTATTATTTTCTAGTTTAGCATTTAGAGTTAGCTTTTTGGTTTGGCTTCTAGAGCTATTATTTTCTAGTTTAGCTTTTAGAGTTAGCTTTTTTGGTTTGGCTTCTAGAGCTGTTATTTCTTCTAGTTTAGTGTTTAGAGTTAGCTTTTTGGTTTGGCTTCCAGAGCCATTATTTTTCTAGTTTAGCTTTTAGAGTTAGCTTTTTTGGTTTGGCTTCCAGAGCTGTTATTTCTTCTAGTTTAGTGTTTAGAGTTAGCTTTTTGGTTTGGCTTCTAGAGCTATTGTTTTCTCAGTTTAGCATTTAGAGTTATTTTGTTTAGTTTGGCTTCCAGAGCCATTATTTTCTCAGTTTCGGCGTTCAGAGCCATCATCGGTTTTCAGATCGACATTTAGAGTCGCATCCTTCGTTTGGCGTTCAGAGCCACCATCACTTTTCCGTTTCGACGTTTAGAGCCATCACCATTTCCAGTTTCGACGATCAAATCCATCGTCATCCTTCGTTTGGCGTTCAGAGCCATCACTTCTTGGTAGTTCGGCGTTCAGAGCCATCATCATCACTTCCTAGTTTGACGTTCAGAGTCACATTTCCAGATAGGCGTTCAGAGCCTTCATCACTATTCAGTTTTGGCGTTCAGAGCCATCACCACTCCTCAGTTTTAGCATTCATAGCCATCACTATTCTCAGTTTGGCGTTCAGAGCCTTCATCACTTCTCAGTTTTGGCGTTCAGAGCCATCATCGCTTTTTAGTTTTGGCGTTCAGAGCCATCATCGCTTCTCAGTTTTGGCGTTCAGAGCCATCACTATTTTCAATTTGGCGTTCAGAGCCTTCTTCACTTCTCAGTTTGGCGTTCAGAGCCATCATCGTTCTCAGTTTTGGCGTTCAGAGCCATCATCGCTTCTCAGTTTTGGCGTTCAGAGCCATCACTATTTTCAATTTGGCGTTCAGAGCCTTCATCACTTTCCAGTCTTGGCATTCGGAGCCATCATCGTTCCTAGTTTTGGCGTTCAGAGCCATCACTATTTTCAGTTTGGCGTTCAGAGCCTTCATCACTTCTCAGTTTCGGCGTTCAGAGCCATCATCGCTTTTTAGTTTTGGCGTTCAGAGCCATCATCGCTTCTCAGTTTTGGCGTTTAGAGCCATCACTATTTTCAATTTGGCGTTCAGAGCCTTCATCACTTTCCAGTCTTGGCATTCGGAGCCATCATCGTTCTTAGTTTTGGCGTTCAGAGCCATCACTATTTTCAGTTTGGCGTTTAGAGCCTTCATCACTTCTCAGTTTTGGCGTTCAGAGCCATCATCGCTTTTTAGTTTTGGCATTCGAAGCCATCATCGTTCTTAGTTTTGGTGTTCAGAGCCATCACTATTTTCAGTTTGGCGTTCAGAGCCTTCATCACTTCTCAGTTTTGGCGTTCAGAGCCATCATTGCTTCTTAGTTTTGGCATTCATAGCCATCACTATTTTCAATTTGGCGTTCAAAGCCGTCATCACTTCTCAGTCAGCTTTCAGAGCCATTGACATTTCCAGTCTTGGCGTTCGGAGCCATCTATATTTTCAATTTCGTTGTTATCAGGCATTCGATGTCACCATCTTTCTTTAGTTTGGCGTCCAGAGCCATTGTACATATCCCTTCAGGCACCTTGAGGTATCACCTTTTCGTGTTTTGACGTTCAGAGTCATTCCTTCTCATCTGTATCATTCAGAGTCACAGGCCCCGACATTCATATCCACTAGCATTGCGCATGTTGCCTTCACGGATTTGCGTTTATCCTCGTTTTCCTCACCTTGTCACCCCGTGCTTATCGCCTATTCGTCATTTTCCTTTCATATCTCCCTTCTCACTGCTTATGACAATGTCCTTTGAGTTCACGATACGCATTTCTGTCGTGCTATTGAGCATCCTACACTTGTCATTCTCATATAGTTCACATAGGGTAGCCTCCTTCAGGCATAGTTTTTCCTGTTCTTCAGAGTGGTTCGACTGTTACTCATCTTTGATGTGGTCTTTCGAGTCACTTTTGGAGACATCTTAGAGGGAGCCTGAGTCATCTGTTTAGCTTTAGAGGCATTTTGAGAGCTCTACTTTTCTCTTAGGGTTGGGGTCCTCGTGTTTGCCTGCTGGTCTAAGTGAGTCCGTGTTTTCACTAGTGTTTATATGGGGGTCTTTTTAGTTCTTCGGTAGAGTTCACTTCATTCCACTCACTATTCCCACTTTCTTTTCACTCTAGTGTTCATATCTCCTTACATTCGTGAATTCTACCGAAGAGGGGCATATTTGTAGACCCCCCCCCCCCGGAGAGAGAAGGGCTGCTGAGTTTGTTCTTTTTTTTTCTTTCTTTTTGTATATAATCTTCTGACCACCCCGGGAATTAAGCTGATGGGGCGGCCAGATGGGACGTGAACAGGAGCCGAGGATGGCTTGCTGAGGAAGACACAAGAATAGAAAAAGAAGAGGGAAGGCGAGCTCAAAAAAAAAAAAAGGGAAGCTGGAGAAAGAAAAAAGGATTTTTTGCAGAGAGGGGCGTGGCTCAGAGGATCCAACTGAGGAAGAAACTTTCAGGTTAGGCCACTATGGTTTTCATGTATGTGTTTACTCTCACGTTCTTCATGCAATATCTCATTCTCTTGGATTTTCAATTTTTTTTTTTTTGGGACGTTTTAGTTTGGAGATCTTTGTTTTTCTTTGGTCTAAAATCTGAAGAGCTTGTTGTATCCCATGCTCTGTTCTTGTA
>NW_023269677.1:255898-340102 GCF_004353265.1 Vitis riparia | reverse complement strand
GAACCTCATCGCCTTGAGTGGTTCATTAGCCCTAAGTTATTCATACAACCTTGATGAACTATTCATTGCAATATAGCCTTAAGTTATTCATTGCATCATAACCCTAATTCGTTCATTGTGGCATAGCCCTATGTTGTTCATTACATCATAACCTTGAGATTTTCATCATTTTAGTCATCTTTGAGTGACGTGAGCTCACAACCCTGAGTTGTTTATATAGCCTTGAGCGATTCATACAGCCCTAAGTTGTTCATACAACCCTAAGTTGTTTAATGTATTCACAACCTAGAGTTATTTGTTGCATTCACATTCTCATAGAGTCTTATTATCCGGATTGTCTTTTTCTTCGTTATGTGACAAACCTTTGAGCTTATTGCATCTTGTGCTAGGACAAATTTATGATATTTTTGTTCTTTGATATAATTCACTTCATTCTACTCATTACTCACGCTTTCAACACTCGCATTCCTTACACTTGTGATCTTTACTAAAGAGAGACATATTTATTGACTCTCAATTTTGTCTTAATAACATAAGTCATTCATCGTACTTGTTACCCCTCACCTTAGGTTTTTTCATAGCACGTGCATAGGATCCCTTTCAACTTAGCCATTTATTGTGATCCTTGGTGGTTTATCTGTTACTTAGCTTTGGCATTGACTCTTAGGCCACTTTTGCAGACCTTTTGACATGAGTTTTTGAATCTATAGTGTTGATTACTACCAAAAAGTGTTATTTTGTAGACCTAATTATAATGGTTTTAAGCACCTTTGTGTAGTAATCATATTCATTTAACCCAAATATTTCATTAAGGTCCTTAGTAATTGGTTTTAACCATTTTGTGGCAAGTTTACATGTTTTTATCAGCTTATGAATCAATTCAAGCATGCCAAATGATGGAGGAGCTACTTGGACAAGTTAAAGCAAGGATTTTGGAATCTCAAATTCATGAAGAACCAAGCTTTGGAGCTCCATAGCCCTTTTCCAAAGTCGTTCAAAGTATGCAAGGAAAGAACAATGGAGAAGAGGAAAACAGAGGACAGTAGCTGCAGTCTTTTTTTGCACTTTTGGAGCACTTCCCGAAGTCCATTTTCTACATGCTATATACCATTTCAAAGCTCAGGAAGTCAAGAATCCAACACTTCAAACCGTGTACGATTTGGAGCTGAAATGAGGAAGATATGGCCTTCGGAAGACAACTGCATCAAACCTTGCGAAAATTTCGCAAGGTGAATTTCTCCTTGCGAAATTTCGCAAGGGGATTTTCCTCATGGTGCGAAATTTTGCCATTTCGCACCATGAAGAAACCACCTTGCGAAATTTCGCAAGCAAGATTTAGGCACCTTGCGAAATGCCCAATTTTCGCAAGGTGGCTTTTCACCTTGCGAAATTTGGACCCTTCATCTTTCCCCTTGCGAAAATTTGGACGCTGTTGATGATATTCCACTGCCGGTTCTCCAAGATATTTTGCTTGATTTTTAGCTTTGTAAATACCTATTTTACCCTTGTAATCAACCAATGAAAAGGTTGCTTTTGTAATAGCTCTTGTAATTTAGCTTGTTATTGTCTTTAAATAGAGGTGAAGAGCCTCAGAAAAAAATCTTGTAACCTGTAACCTTATAAGTTATAAGAGCACTTTTGTTCATACGCTTCTTTTCTCTTTTCTTTCTCATTTTCTTAGTAGCCAAACATCCTTGGAGGATGAAATCCCCAAGGATGAGAGGCTAAAACCTTTTAGTTTCTTGAAGTAATGGATGCCATGTGAAGCTCCCGTGTCAGGATGGAGATTTCCAAGCCATAAATGTAGTAGCTGAGCATCATAAATGTTTTCATTCAAAGTAAAGCTTTTAATCCCTCTGACTTGCTTTGAATGGCCAATACTTGATAACCTTTTGGTCTCAGTGGATTCTTATTGTTAGATCCACTGACGTTCATTAGTTATCTCCTACGAGCCATTGTATTGCAAGTCGAGGAGATGACCTATATCAATAAAAGAGCATTTATGAGGTTCAGCTACCCTTTTTGTAAGTTTTCAAGGACTAAAACTCAGTTGTTAAACTCATACCGGTTCGGGAAGTAAGCATCACCTTAGTTGCTTCCCCAACTCGAGGTGAAAAGTCCCAAAATCTCCATTTTTACACAGTGAGTTAAGCATGGCTATCCAAAGCTTTGAGAAACTTCTTTTTCCATCTTTTAACCTATTTTCATGTTAGTTTAGTTTACAACACCTTCATCTTTTTATGTTTTCATCTTAACCTAATTTTTATTAAGAAAAGTTCACTCCATCCTCCGAACTTCACCAGTTAAAGTAAAAACCCTTCCCAGTGTTCGATCCTAGAGCCACTATGCTATAGTAGCTTTGCTACTTTAGTGTAAGGACCTTAGGTATAAATTTTGTTGATACCCTTACATGCCAAGCTACCAAGAGTCGGGTTATCAAATGGCGCCGTTGCCGGGGATGGTGCTACTTCACTGTGAATACATCAGCCGGAGGTAACTTGTGAGACTTCTCATGAGTAAGGTGAATTCTATCTCATTTTTCATTTACTAGCTTTTTATTTTAGTTTTAGAGCATTTTTAACTTAGTTTAGATAAGTTTCTTTTAGCTTTTAACTTTCATTTTTAGTTTATTTTTCATACTCTGTTTTTCCTTCCGCATGCTCTGTTTTTTTTTCTTCTTTTTCTTTGTTTTGTTTTTGTTTTGTTCCAGCTGAATCCGTGCATGCCCTATTGGATTAGAGACCAAGAGGGAAGGTTAGTGCGGATAGAGACTCCACGAGCTACTGAATTAGAGATTATTTTGGAAGTCATGGAGAATCAGCCAGAGGATCAACATTCACAACACGGGCAGGGGAATGATCCGAACTTGTATAGGTCCATGAGGGACAGGATGCACCCTCCGAGGATGAGTGCACCATCTTGCATCATTCCTCCTACAGAGCAATTGATTATCAGGCCACACATCGTGCCTCTGCTTCCTACTTTCCATGGGATGGAAAGTGAAAATCCATATGCGCACATAAAGGAATTCGAAGATGTGTGCAATACTTTTCAAGAAGGGGGAACAACTATTGAGCTTATGAGGTTGAAGCTCTTTCCATTCACATTAAAGGACAAAGCCAAGATATGGCTCAATTCTTTGAGGCCGAGAAGCATAAGAACATGGACAGAACTTCAAGCTGATTTTTTGAAGAAGTTTTTCCCTACTCACAGAACGAATGGATTGAAGAGACAAATCTCCAACTTCTCAGCACGTGAGAATGAAAAATTTTATGAATGCTGGGAGAGGTATATGGAGGCCATCAATGCATGTCCTCACCACGGCTTTGATACATGGCTTTTGGTGAGCTATTTTTATGATGGCATGTCATCTTCAATGAAGCAGATATTGGAGACAATGTGTGGGGGTGATTTCATGAGCAAGAACCCTGAGGAGGCTATGGATTTCCTAAGTTATGTCTCAGAGGTTTCCCGTGGATGGGATGAGCCCAATAGCAGAGAAATGGGGAAGAGGCCAGTTCAGCAAACGTCAAGAGGGGGAATGTACAATCTGAGTGAAGACATGGAGATGAAAGCCAAGGTGGCTGCCATGGCTAGAAAAATAGAGGAAATGGAGTTGAGAAAAGTTCACGAAGTCCAAGCTATTTCAGAACCTCAACAACAAGCCAATCCTTGCTCCATCTGTCAGTCATTTGAACATATGGTGGAAGAATGTCCCACTATTCCAGCAGCAAGAGAAATGTTCGGGGAACAAGCTAACTTGATTGGCCAATGGAAGCCAAATTCAAATGCTCCCTATGGCAACACGTACAACTCTAGCTGGAGGAACCACCCAAACTTTGCATGGAAGCCAAGGCCAAACCCATATCAGTCACCAGCCCAATCAAGCCAACAGAGTCAAGGTCAATCCTCAGTTGAGCAAGCACTCGTAAGCCTTAGCAAGGTTATGGGTGACTTTGTGAGTGAGCAAAAATCCATCAACTCTCAACTAAATCAGAAGATTGACAACGTAGAGAGTACATTGAACAAGAAGATAGATGGGATGCATAATGAGTTGTCTCAGAAAATTGACAACATCCAATATTCCATCTCAAGGCTCACAAATTTAAACACTGTCAATGAGAAAGGGAAGTTTCCCTCTCAGCCTCACCAAAATCCTAAGGGGATACATGAAGTGGAATCCAAGATGAGGATTCTTCAAAGGTGAGGGACGTGCAAGCTATTATCACTTTGAGAAGTGGTAAGGAAGTGCATCAGCCGGAGCATGATCAGAGGAAAGCCAAAGAAGACAAGGCTGATAGAAAAGAACAAAAGGGAAAGGAAGTTCAGATGAAAGAAAGCATCATTCCTAGCATGGATGAGGAACCTCAAATTCTTTTAAAGGAAGGCATGATGAAGAAGCACATGCCTCCTCCATTTCCTCAAGCCTTGCGTGGGAAGAAACCGATCAAGAATGCTTCTGAGATTCTTGATGTGCTAAGACAAGTGAAGGTGAATATTCCTTTACTTGATATGATCAAGCAAGTACCCACATATGCAAAGTTTTTGAAGGACTTGTGCACTGTGAAAAGAGGACTCAATGTTACAAAGCAAGCCTTCCTAACCGAGCAAGTGAGTGCTATAATCCAATGCAAGTCTCCAATCAAATACAAAGATCCGGGGTGTCCTACAATCTCAGTCAATATTGGAGGAACCCAAGTGGAGAAGGCATTGCTTGATTTGGGGGCAAGTGTTAACTTGCTTCCATACTCTGTATACAAGGAGCTGGGGTTGGGAGAACTCAAGCCAACATCGATCACCCTATCCTTAGCTGACCGATCAGTGAAAATCCCCAGGGGGGTAATAGAGGATGTATTGGTTCAAGTTGACAAATTCTACTATCCAGTAGATTTTGTGGTGCTTGATACGGATCCCATTGTCAAAGGGATCAACTATGTTCCAATCATCCTTGGAAGACCATTCCTTGCAACATCCAATGCAATCATCAATTGTAGGAATGGGGTCATGCAACTCACTTTTGGGAATATGACATTGGAACTCAATATTCCATCTATGTCAAAAGCACATCCATCCTGAAGAAGATGAGGGCCCAGAAGAAGTGTGTATGATAGATACCCTGGTGGAGGAGCATTGTAATCAGAGTATGCTTGATCAGTTTGAAGAGAATCCAGATGAAAGCCATGAAGATCTTGATGATGGGTTAGCTGAACCCATGGGAATGAATGTCGTTATGTCAAACTGGAGACAAAAGCCAGTGATCCTCCCTTTGTTCAAGGATGAGGAAGAGATGAAAGAAGCTAAGGATGCAATCCTTAAGCTTGAATTGAAGACCCTTCCTGCCGAGTTGAAGTATGCTTACTTGGAGGAAGGCAATAAAGCCCCGGTGGTAATTTCTTCTTCTTTAACCGTTTCACAAGAGGACAATCTTCTAAGAATCCTTAGAAAGCACAAGAAGGCCATCGGATGGCAAATTTCTGATTTGAAGGGGATAAGCCCATTGATTTGCACGCACCATATTTATATGGAGGAGGAGCTAAGCCAACTCGTCAGCCACAGAGGAGATTGAATCCTCATATGCAAGAGGTAGTAAGGGCTGAAGTGTTGAAGCTTCTTCAAGCGGGCATCATTTACCCCATTTCAGATAGCACTTGGGTGAGTCCAACCCAAGTTGTTCCAAAGAAGTCCGGGATAACCGTAGTCAAGGGGGAAAATGGATGAAGTGTCCACACGCCTCACAACTGGTTGGAGGGTGTGCATTGACTACAGGAAGCTGAACACAGTAACGAGAAAGGATCACTTCCCTTTACCTTTCATGGATCAAGTCCTTGAGAGAGTATCTGGGCATCCTTTTTATTGCTTCTTGGATGGGTATTCCGGGTATTTTCAAATAGAGATTGATGTGGAGGACCAGGAGAAGACTACCTTCACTTGTCCATTCGGCACCTATGCTTATAGGCGGATGCCTTTTGGATTATGCAATGCTCCTGCTACCTTCCAAAGATGCATGCTTAGCATTTCAGTGACATGGTTGAACGAATCATGGAAGTCTTCATGGATGACATAACTGTGTATGGGACTTCTTTTGAGGATTGTTTGTCACATCTTGAAGATGTTTTGAAAAGATGCATAGAGAAAGACCTCGTACTCAATTGGGAGAAGTGCCATTTTATGGTAAATCAAGGTATTGTTCTTGGGCACGTAATCTCAAAGAAGGGTATAGAGGTAGATAGAGCTAAGGTGGAACTAATTGTGAAGTTGCCACCTCCCACCAATGTAAAAGGAATAAGGCAATTCCTTGGGCATGCCGGGTTCTATAGGAGGTTTATAAAGGATTTTTCCAAGATTGCCAAACCTCTTTGTGAATTATTGGTGAAGGATGCCAAGTTTGAGTGGGATGATAAATGTCAAAGGAGTTTTGAGCTTCTTAAGCAATTCTTGACATCAGCGCCCATTGTGAGAGCACCAAATTGGGAGTTGCCATTTGAAGTGATGTGTGACTCAAGTGATTATGCCATTGGGGCTGTTTTGGGACAAAGAGAAGATGGTAAACCTTATGTGATCTACTATGCAAGCAAGTCTTTGAATGATGCTCAAAGGAATTACACCACCACTGAGAAGGAATTACTTGCTGTGGTGTATGCTTTGGATAAGTTCAGAGCTTATTTGATAGGGTCTTCCATTGTGGTATTCACGGATCATTCAGCTTTGAAGTATTTGCTAACCAAGCAAGATGCCAAGGCTAGGTTGATTAGGTGGATACTTTTGCTTCAAGAGTTCAACCTCCAGATCAGAGATAAGAAAGGTGTTGAGAATGTGGTAGCTGACCACTTGTCAAGGCTCAACATCGCTCATGACACCCATGGACTTCCCATAAATGATGATTTCCCTGAGGAATCCTTGATGCTTGTGGAGGAAGTGCCATGGTTTGCACACATTGCCAATTACTTGGTCACGGGAGAAATACCAAGTGAATGGAGCTCTCAGGACAAGAAAATTTTCTTTGCCAAGGTCCATGCATATTATTGGGAGGAGCCTTTTCTCTTCAAGTATTGTGCGGACCAAATTATAAGGAAGTGTGTGCCTGAACAAGAGAAGCATGGGATCCTATCTCATTGCCATGAGAATGCATGTGGAGGCCACTTTGCCTCTCAAAAGACGGCAATGAGAGTTCTTCAATCGGGCTTTTGGTGGCCCTCACTTTTTAAGGATGCCCATGAGGTAAGTAAAGGATGTGATAAGTGCCAAAGACTAGGCAAGCTTTCAAGGAGAAACATGATGCCTTTGAACCCCATCTTGATAGTGGATCTTTTTTATGTTTGGGGCATAGACTTCATGGGACCTTTCCCTATGTCTTTTGGCCACTCCTACATCTTGGTAGGAGTTGATTATGTTTCAAAGTGGGTTGAAGCTATACCCTGTAGAACCAATGATCACAAAGTGGTTCTCAAGTTCCTAAAAGAAAACATCTTCTCGAGGTTTGGAGTGCCTAAAGCAATCATCAGTGATGGAGGCACTCACTTTTGCAACAAGCCCTTTGAAGCTCTTTTGGCCAAGTACGGAGTTAAGCATAAGGTAGCTACACCTTATCATCCTCAGACGAGTGGCCAAGTAGAGCTAGCCAACCGGGAAATTAAGAACATCTTGATGAAGGTGGTGAACACCAATAGGAAAGATTGGTCTGTTAAGCTCCTTGATTCCCTATGGGCGTATAGGACGGCTTATAAGACTATCCTTGGGATGTCACCGTACCGTCTTGTTTATGGCAAAGCTTGCCATCTTCCCGTTGAGATTGAGTTCAAGGCATGGTGGGCCATTAAAAAGCTCAACATGGATTTAACTAAGGCTGGGCTAAAGAGGAGTTTGGATTTGAATGAGCTTGAGGAATTGAGAAATGATGCCTATCTCAACTCAAAAATAGCTAAGGAAAAGCTAAAGAGATGGCATGATCAGTTGGTGATCAAGAAAAAAATTTTCAAGGGACAAAGAGTCTTGCTATATGACTCTAAGCTTCACCTATTTCCGGGAAAGCTCAAATCAAGGTGGGTAGGGCCTTTTGTCATCCACCAAGTACACTCACATGGAGTAATTGAGTTACTCAACTCAAAAAGTGAAAAGACCTTCAAGGTAAATGGGCAAAGACTCAAGCCCTACATCGAGCCATTTTCCCGTGACAAGGAGGTACTCATCCTCCATGACCCATCACATCCTTGAGAAAGTGTGGTAAGTTGATGAGCTTAGCATGAAAAGCTAAGTGCTCATCTCTTTTTGTTTTAATTTTAGTATTACATTCTTGTTTACTTTGCATTTTTAATACTTTTGCACATATTTTGTTTAGGTTTCTTAGTTTTGATTTTGATTTTTTTTTTATGTTTTTAATGGAGCTTTGATGTCCAATAGCAGGTACGAAAGCTCACAAGCTCACAAATGTGGAGAAAGGTGAAATAGGGGAGAAATATATCTAAGTCCAAGCTTAAAAGCCCATTTCGCAACTCAAAAGTGAGTTGCGAAATGCACATTTTGGCAAGATGCAAAATGCAACCTCTCGGGATTGCACTTTCGCAAGGAGTAACCAGTGCGAAAATTTTCGCAAGTCATTTTTCACCTTGCGAAATTGTTTTCAAAGCAAATATCAAAATGCAACCTCTCGGGATTGGTTTTTAAGGGGAGTAACCAGTGCGAAAATTTGGCAAGGTGAATTTTCACCTTGCGAAATTTTTTCTTCATGCTTACCAAGGATTTGATTCTTTTTAAATTCATTTTCAAACTTCAATTTTCTAGTTTTAACACTCCTCAGTTCATCCCCGTACTTAGACAAAATTTTCAAAAAAATTTCATGGCCAAAAACCCTTTTTAAAGCCTTCTCAACTTCATTTTTCATGCACAAAACACTATTCACCTTGCATTTCCTCTCTAGGCCGCGTGCTTCATTGTTCCAAGGTGAGTAATTTTTCATTTTCTCCATTTTTGGCTCCTTAAATTGCTTGTTTATGTCATTTCTATGTTTTAGGAACCATAAACATGCATTTTCATCCATTAAAACCATTTCAACAATCAATTTTTTCAAATCAAAGACCCACATGGCCGGCCACCATTTTTGCAAAAATCTCTATCTTGCAATGTGTTTTAGGCTCCCAAACTTACTCCATTGCATTTAGAATCATGTTTCCATTAAAACCATACCCTTTTTCTGAATTTTAAACCGTTAAAAATGAAAACTCAAATTCAAAGTAAGCATTGGAGAAGAAGATGAATAGTGCTGCGTGAATAGTGCCCGTTGCCAAATTTAGCAACCACTATTCATGCCTTGCAAATTTTGCACTGGTTACCATTTCAACTGTATTTTTGACACTTTACCCCTGGGATGCTCTATTTTTCGTGCTTTTCAGTCTTATTTCAGTATTTATACCATGGCACGGACACGGGGGGCATCCTCTTCAGCTAGTCAGCGTGGGGCCCACTCACAGAGAGGTGGTCGTTCTACACCATCTCAGCCTGCCCAGACCCCAGTTCCCTCTACTCAGCACGGGTACGGGACTAGACGATCATCTGGGTCTTCCAGGGCACCAGTGCCACCCCCTGTGAGCAGTCCTCCACCTAAGAGGACTCGGATTTCAGGACCAGGCGAGTCCTCCAGAGCCCCTCCATCACCGCCAGCATCTACTATCCCAGGCTCTTCACACCTAGCAGAGGTCCTCAAGCGGCCTATGATAGCAGGGCCACCCCTCCCAGGCAACACGGATATCAGAGATAGGCCATTTCACGAGGAGATCTGTATGCAGCATGAGACTCTCCGCCTATTACCAGAGCTACAGGAGTCATACCGCCTTCTGCAGAGGTACCACATCGAGCCATTTATGACTCCTAGGTCCTTCTATTACCCTAGGGTAGTCTTAGATTTCTACCAGACTATGACTACTAGAGGCGTCCAGGACCCCATAGCCATTCATTTTGTGATTGATGGCCGGCATGGTATTTTAGAGGCCCGAGATATAGCCGCCTCTATGCATTTTCTGCCTATCCCTGAGGACCTTGGTTCCTTCCAAAATTGGTCTCAGTATTCAGAGCCCGCCATGGTGTCTACCTTATCAAGAGGTCGAGTCACTCGTATGACCATTTTGAGGAGAGAGCTTCCTCCACGGATGTTACTTAAAGATTTGGTGCTCCGCACCAATCTTTTTCCACTCCAGCATGTCGTCCAGAGGAGAGGTGCTATCCTAGATGCGCTTTACCGCATCTCTGAGGGATTCTACTTTGGACCCCACCATCTAGTCATGGCTGCTCTTACCTATTTTGAGGAGAAGGTGCATAGGAAGCGCCTATGCAGAGCTGGTACTATTCCACTCTTATTTTCGAGGCTGATCTCTCAGGTGTTAGAGGATATGGGATACCCTTCTTAGCCCCACCTAGAGCGTCGTCATCATTGTCGAGAGCTCTTTACCAGTGAGAGTTGGACCCAGTTCTTAGACCGCTCACACATGGACTAGGGTATCCCTAGACCATTAGCTCCTGCGCCTCCAGCTTCTCCAGTGCCTCCCGAGTTTCTAGCAGCCTCAGCACCTACAGTACAGACATCACCAGAGCAGGACCCACATACCACAGAGCCTTCTTCTTCAGTACCTGCTCCAGTGACTTGCACTACTGATACTCCCGCACCACCAGTCATTCCTACTCCAGCCTATGCTGAGTCTTCAGCCGGGCCATCCATCACTGTCTCAGCTATAGAGTTCAGAGATCTCATGTCGTCCTTTCACTCATTGAGCGCCTCTCAAGCCACCTTAGTCCGTGAGATGCAAGCCATCAGACGACAAATGGATACCATACAGACACATCAGGCTCAGCATACAGCTATCCTGGACCAGCACTCCGCCATGCTCTCTCAGATCCACCATCACTTGGGCATATCACCTCCTCCACCTCAGGAGCCACATCCATGATTGGATATTTCTATCTCCATTTTGTATATGTTTTTTGTATATGTACATGTTTTATATTCTGAGATTGTATGTACCTCATGCTTATATCTTGTACTCAACTCTCTCAGTTTATATAAGCATCATTTTTTGTATCTTATTTTCTCTCTCACGTTTCTTATGGTTTTTGAATCATGTGGTTGCACTCACACGCTTTGAATACCACATCACCATAAGGTATATCATTCCTTCCTCGTCTTTTTCGATAGAAACATTAGGGACAATGTTCATCTCGGTTAGGGGGAGAGTTGAGGAAGTAAGTATTTCCTATTTTAGTTAGTTATTTTGTTGATTTAGTAGTTTTTGCCCTTTTTCAAAATTTTTTGTTTCATTCTCTATGGTGGTTTAAGATAATTTCTCAAAATAAAATAGGATAAGTCGAGTTTTAACTTAATTACTTAAGTCTTAGAGTTTGTTTTATGCTTTCAAAGTTGATAATCTATTGAAGCCCTCTTTGATTTCGAACTTATTTCTTCCATTTCAAGCTTTACACACACCGTGCACATTAGATCCCGGATATATGATGTAAAAATTTCTCACCCTCTAAGCTTAGGAAAATTTTGACTTGGTTCATTACTTAACTTCTTTTTAATATTGTTGGGACACCTCAAAAAGACCAATGAGTCTTAAAAAAAAAAAGCTTCTATTCTTTCCTTGAAACCTGAGCATGATCCGAAGGGGTGGCGAAAGCCTTTAAAACCCGATGCCCTAAACCTTGATTGGTTGGGAGTCATTGATCCTCTGTTTGCTACATGGGTGAATTGGTTAAGTTTAGTGAGTAAAAAGAATTGTGGATAAGAAGGTGCGTTCCTAACCTATTAAGAGTTGGTAAATTTTGCCAATGTTCGAGAAAAGCTTAGGTTGGGGGGAGAGGACAGTTGTACATACTATATCCGGAAGCTAATCTCATTAACACTTAGCTCATTATGGAAGAGTTTGATCCAGAACCTTGAGAGTGGAGATTCTTTTGATACTTAATTGCATAATCTCCACTTTTTGTACTTTTTGTTTAAGTTTTAGCTTTGACAACTCCTATTGCATTTTGAATCTTCATATATTTAGTTCACCATGTGAGATGTGTTTTGATATCAGTCATGCCACTCAATTATTTTTTGGAGTGATTTGCATGATCCCTTTTATGTATATTATTATAGTTTACTTAGTTTTTATCTCTTCCATTGCTAAGGGACTAGCAATGAGTCGGTTGGGGGGTGTGATTACTACCAAAAAGTGCTATTTTGTAGACCTAATTATAATGGTTTTAAGCACCTTTGTGTAGTAATCATATTCATTTAACCCAATTAATTCATTAAGGTCCTTAGTAATTGGTTTTAACCATTTTGTGGCAAGTTTACATGTTTTTATCAGCTTATGAATCAATTCAAGCATGCCAAATGATGAAGGAGCTACTTGGACAAGTTAAAGCAAGGATTTTGGAAGCTCAAATTCATAAAGAACCAAGCTTTGGAGCTCCATAGCCCTTTGCCAAAGTCGTTCAAAGTATGCAAGGAAAGAACAATGGAGAAGAGGAAAACAGAGAACAGCAGCTACAGTCTTCTTTCGCACTTTTGGAGCACTTCCCAAAGTCCATTTTCTACATGCTATAACCATTTCAAAGCTCAGGAAGTCAAGAATCCAACACTTCAAACCGTTTATAATTTGGAGCTGAAATGAGGACGATATGGCCTTCGGAAGACAACTGCATCAAACCTTGCGAAAATTTCGCAAGGTGAATTTCTCCTTGCGAAATTTCACAAGGGGATTTTCCTCATGGTGCGAAATTTTGCCATTTCGCACCATGAAGAAACCACCTTGCGAAATTTCGCAAGGAGGATTTAGGCACCTTGCGAAATGCCAAATTTTCGCAAGGTGGCTTTTCACCTTGCGAAATTTGGACCCTTCATCTTTCCCCTTACGAAAATTTGGACGTTGTTGATGATATTCCACTGCCGGTTCTCCAAGATATTTTGCTTGATTTTTAGCTTTTTAAATGCCTATTTTACCCTTGTAATCAACCAATGAAAAGGTTGCTTTTGTAATAGCTCTTGTAATTTAGCTTGTTATTGTCTTTAAATAGAGGTGAAGAGCCTCAGACAAGAAAATCTTGTAACCTGTAACTTTATAAGTTATAAGAGCACTTTTGTTCATATGCTTCTTTTCTCTTTTCTTTCTCATTTTCTTAGTAGCCAAACATCCTTGGCGGATGAAATCCCCAAGGATGAGAGGCTAAAACCTTTTAGTTTCTTGAAGTAATGGATGCCATGTGAAGCTCCTGTGTCAGGATGGAGATTTCCAAGCCATAAATGTAAGTAGCTGAGCATCATAAATGTTTTCATTCAAAGTAAAGCTTTTAATCCCTCTGACTTGCTTTGAATGGCCAATACTTGATAACCTTTTGGTCTTAGTGGATTCTTATTGTTAGATCCACTGACGTTCATTAGTTATCTCCTACGAGCCATTGTATTGCAAGTCGAGGAGATGACCTATATCAATAAAAGAGGATTTATGAGGTTCATCTACCCTTTTTGTAAGTTTTCAAGGACTAAAACTCAGTTCTTAAACTCATACCGGTTCGGGAAGTAAGCATCACCTTAGTTGCTTCCCCAACTCAAGGTGAAAAGTCCCAAAATCTCCATTTTTACACAGTGAGTTAAGCATGGTTATCCAAAGCTTTGAGAAACTTCTTTTTCCATCTTTTAACCTATTTTCATGTTAGTTTAGTTTGCAACACCTTCATCTTTTTATGTTTTCATCTTAACCTAATTTTTATTAAGAAAAATTCACTCCATCCTCCGAACTTCACCAGTTAAAGTAAAAACCCTTCCCAGTGTTCGATCCTAGAGCCACTATGCTATAGTAGCTTTGCTACTTTAGTGTAAGGACCTTAGGTATAAATTTTGTTGATACCCTTACATGCCAAGCTACTAAGAGTCGGGTTATCAATGAGCTACTCCTGGTCATAAGCCTAGGGCTCTAGATGCTATGAAGAGCTCAGAGCTGTGGATGATATGAATGACTCGGGATCCTGTAAGCCTAAGCCTCTAGATCTTATGAATTGCTTAGAGCTTTGGATGATGTGAATGATTCTCTATCATGAGTTCAAGCCTCTATATACTATGAACTCCTTAGGCTATGGATGACATGAATGACTCTGGGTCATGAGCTTAGGGTTGTAGATGCTATCAACAACTCAAGGTTATGAATAACATGAATGACTCTAGTTCATGATATTAGGTCTCTGAATTCTATGGACATCTCAGAGTTGTGGTTGACAATAAAGACTCAAAGTTGTGAGCTTAGGGCTCTAGATGTTATGCACACCTTAAGGTTATCAATGATAAGAAAAACTCCAATTTGTGATTTCAGAGCTTTTGATGCTATGGTTGACATGAATGACTTTGGGTAATGAACTCGGGGCTCTTGATGCTATAAATAATTGAGGATTATGTTTAACATAAACAAATCTGTGTCTTGAGCTCAGGGCTCTAGATGCTATGAGCTACTCTAGGTTGTCGTTAACATGAAGGACTTCGGGTCATGACCTGAAGGCTCTAGATGCTATGAACAACATAGGTATGTTATTGACATTAAGACTCCAGGTTGTGAGCTTAGGGTTCTAGATGCTCTTCAAAACTCAATGTTGTGGATGACATAAATGACATCGGTCATGAGCTAAGGCCTCCAGATTCTATGAACAACTTAAGGTTATGGTTGACATGAAAGAGTCTAGGTCATGAGCTAAGGGTTGTAGATGTCATACATAGGTCTAGGTTGTCGATCACATGAAAGAGTATGGGTCATGAGCTGAGGGCTCTAGATGCTATGAACAACTCAGGGTTGTGGATGACATGAATGACTCTGGGTCATGAGCTCTAAGCTCTATATACTATACACAACTCAAGGTTGTGGTTGACATGAACGACTTTGGCTCATGAACTCAGGGCTCTATATGCTTTGAATAGCTTAGAGTTATGAACTGCTAAAGGTTATGGATGACATGAATGACTCTAGGTCATGATCATAGGACCCTAGATCTTATAAATTGCTCATGGTGCTAGTTAACATGAGAAACTTTAGGTCGTGAGCTCAAGGCTTTAGATGCAACGTACACCTCTAGGTTATGGTTGACATGAATGACTTTGGGTCGTGAGCTCATGGATTTAGATGCTATGAACAACTCAAGGCTATGGATGATATGAATGACTTTAGGTCTTGAGCTCAATCCACTAGATACTATGAACAACTTAGGATTGTGATCAACATGAACGATTCTGAGTTGTGAGCTCAGGGGTGTAGGTTCTATGAACTACCTAAGATTGTTGTTTACATGAAATACTCTAGGTCATCAGCTCATGGATCTAGATGCTATAAACAACTTGGGGATGTGATGGAAAAGAACCACTATGAGTCATGATCCTAGGCCTCTAGATGCAATGAACAACTTAGGCTTATAGTTGATATGAACAACTCTAGGTCATGAGCTTAAGGCTGTAGATGCTTTTAACAATTCAGGATTATGGATGACATGAACGATTCTAGGTCATTGCCTCAAGATTATATGAACAACTCAAGGTTGTGGTTGACATGAATGGCTTTCGGTTCTAGAAGTTATGAACAACTCAAAGTTGTGGATGATATGAACAACTTGGGATCCCGTGAGCTCAGTCCTTTAGATTTTATGAATTGATTAGGGTTGGGAAAAATACGAATGATTTTGTGTCCTGAGCTTAAGCCTTTAGATGCTATGAACTTTTCAATGTTGTGGATGACATGAACGACTCTAGGTGATGAGCTTAGGACTTGAGATTTTATCAACAACTCAAGGTTGTGGTTGACCTGAACAACTTCGGGTCATGAGCTTAAGGGTCTAGATGCTATGAACAGCTCATAGTTGTCGATGATATGTATGAGTAGGTCTCCTATATGACTCAGTCTCTTATGACTTGAGGCCTCTAGATGCTATGAACCACTCAGGACTATGGATGTTAATAATGATTCTACATCATGCACTAAAGCCTCTATATGCCATGAATAACTCAAGGTTGAGGATGCCATGAACAACCATAGGTCGTGAGCTAAAGGCTTTAGATGCTATAAACTACTCATGGTTATGGTTGACAAGAAGAAGTTTGGCTCGTGAGCTCAAGGCTCTAGATTATATTAACAGCTAAGAATTATGGATGGTACAAGCTACTCTACGTCATGAGCTTACAACTTTGGATTCTATGAAGAACTCAAGGTATTGGATGATATGAATGACTCAAGATTTTGTGAGCTTAGTCCTCTAGATGCTATGAGCAGCTCAGGGTTGAGGATGATATGAACGATTCTTTATCGTGAGCACATGGCTATAAATGATATAACTAGCTTAAGACTATGGATGACATGAATGACCTTAGGTAGTAAGCTCAGGGCTCTAGATGCTATGAACAACTTAGGGTTATGGTTGACAAGAATAACTCCAGGTCATGAGCTCAGTGCTCTAAATGCTATAATAATCCAAGGCTATCAATGACATGAATGACTCCGAGTCATGAGCTTAGGGCTCTAGATGCTATGAACAACTTAGGGTTGTGGTTGACACAAATGACTCTGGATCGGGTGCTCACAACTCTAAATGCTATGAATAACTTAAGCTTGTGAATGATATAAACTACTCCAGGTCATGAGCTGAGGGTTATGGATGCTATGAACAACTAAGCATTATGGTTGATATAAACAACTCAAGATCCTGTGAGGTCAAGCCTCTAGATGCTAAGTATAGCTCAAAGCTGTGGATGATATGAATTTATCTACTTCATGAGCTCAGAGTTATGGATGATATGAACAACTTATGATCCCGTTAGCCTAAGCTTCTAGATGCCATGAACAGCTCAGGATTTAGGATAATATGAACAATTCTTCATCGTGAGCCAATGGCTTTTAATGCTATGAACAACTTAAGGTTGAGCTTCGCATGAACGACTCTGAGTTATGAGCTTAGGGCTTTATATGTTATGAGAAGCTTAGGGTTGTGGTTTATAAGAATGAGTTTAGGTCATGAGCTCAGGGCTTTAGATTGTATAAACAACTCATGGTTGTTAATGACATGAGCTACTTTGGGTCATGAGCTTAGGACTTTGGATGCTATGAACAATTCAGGGTTATGGATGAGATCAACAACTCATAATCCTATGACCTTAGTCCTCTAGATGCTATGAGAAACTCAAGGTTATAGTTCATATGAATAGTTCATGGTCGTGAGCTCATGACTCTAAATGATATGAGTAGCTGAGGGCAAGCTGAGGGCAATAGATGATTGATTACTACTCAAAAAGTGTTATTTTATAACTTGTAATTAACTCTTTTAAATACTTTTAAGTAGTAGTTATTACCTTTTAACTCAATTGGCTTGTTAAGGACCCTTTCAATCGTTTCTAATCAAATTATGTTAAATTTTGGTGTTTTTGATAGCTTTTTCATCACCAAAGCAATCCAAGAATGAGGGCGATCTTTGAATAGTTCATGGAAAACCAAGTCGAAGCTCAAATTCATGAAGAAAGTAAGCTTTGGAGTTTCATAACCCTTTGCCAAAGCCAAGTGGGGATGCAAGGATGAAAAGCATATAAGAAATCAACCATCCAGCAATTTTGCAAGTTGTGGAATCCAACTTGCGAAATTTTCGCAACTTGCAAAATAGGAAGAGGAAAGGAATCACTGCAGGACAGAGAGCTGATAAGTTGTAGGACAACTTCGCAACTTGCGAAATGGATAATTTGAACTTGCGAAATTTTCGAAAGTTGCATTTGAACTTGCAAAATCCACCTGTAATTTGAGATATTTACACACCGACTCCATTTGATATTTATATTCAGATATTTGTGTGTAAATCCCTATTTTCTCCTTGTAACCCACCAGTGACAAGTTTTCTTGGTTGGGAAGTTAGCAGGAGGGGTAAATAGCCTCCCTATATAATATCTATAATAATTTTCTTTTAAAGGATCTCTCGACAGTTTTTTCTCATAGACAACACTTTGTATAGTTTTTCAGAAATGAATACATAAAGCTCTACTTTGCCTTACCTACTCATTTTGTTTTATCTTTTATTTTTATTTATAGCAAATGAAACTCTGAGGATGTTTTCCTAGAGGATGAGTGGCTAGCCTTTTTTGTTTTCTTGTAGTGAAGGAAACTAGGTAAGGTTCCAAATACAAAAGTGGAAGTTTTGTTATTTTAGTTTTTAATGAAGAGAAAGTGTGACCCATTAATGTTTTTATCTTTTTAGTTAACTTAAAATCCCTTAAAATCACCTGGGCCAACACTTGGTAAGGCAAGTGGTCTCAATCCATTGAGATTCACTAGTTTATCTCTTGCGAGCCTCTGGGAGGTGGTTTAAAGGTAGGATTATCTAGAATAGCCAACACTTGGTAAGCTTTTGGATACCTAGGAGACATTCATTAGTTATCTTTTGCGAGCTTTTGACTAGTAATCCAAGGTTAAGGATCACCTTGAATGGCCAATACTAGGTGAGAGGTATGAACCATTGCAAGATGATTCAGTGACAGGGATTTAGTGTTTGAACCCATTAAGGGGAAGCATCTATACCATACCGGTTCTAGAAAGATCCAAGTGATCGGAAACTCGCTTTTTGTATAAGGAACCTGAGTCTAATGATTTAAAACTCCAAGAAGCACTTTTTTTTGTAAGTACTTTCAGTTACTTTATTATTAGTTTCACTTAAAACCAACCTTTTCAAACATATTTATGTTATCTTTTAAAACTAACCTTGAAAAGAAAAAGAACCAATTCAGTTTTTGAACTAATATAAGTTGTAATTTGAAAGCCCATCCCTGTGAACGATCCTAGAGCCACTATGTTATGCTAGCTAATGCTACCCTAGTATATGGTGAAATTGGTTTATAAATTTTGTTGATTACTCCCATCTAAGGACTGAAATCAGAGAACACTAGTTGATTGAACACTAATTGATAGGGCATACACCTGTTGGGCACGAATCAAATGGCGTCATTGCCGAGGATGGTGCCAACTTTACAGTGATATAACATTTTCCAAAACACTTGTGATCTTCATCATAAGTTTGATGACTTTTCTTTTCTTTTACTAGCTCTTTTTAATTGTTTGTTTTACTTGTTCATATTTTAGCCTATCTTTTAATTTAGTTTTTAGTTAATCCTAGGTTTTTTTTTTAGTATTATTTTCTTTGTTTTTGTTACAGTTGTTACTAGTTGTGTATGCCATATTGGATACGAGACAGTGAAGGAAGACTTGCAAAAATTGAAACCTCACAAAATAGAGTTGGAATTATGCTGGAACATCATGGAAGCTACACTTGAAGATCAACATAGTCGCCATGGTCAGTAGGACAATCCCAATGCATTCAGATCAATGAGGGACCACATGCATCCACCTCGTATGAGTGCACCATCATGCATAGTGCCTCCTATAGAGCAGCTAGTAATCAGACCGTATATTGTGCCACTTCTACCTACTTTCCATGGGATGGAAAGTGAGAATCCCTATGCGCATATGAAAGAATTTGAAGATGTTTGTAATACATTCCAAGAGGGAGGAACTTCAATCGACTTGATGAGGCTAAAGCTATTTCCTTTCACTCTGAAGGATAAGGCTAAGATTTGGCTTAATTCTTTAAGGCCAAGGAGTATCTGAACTTGGACTGATTTGCAAGTTGAATTTCTCAAGAAATTTTTCCCTACTCATAGGACCAATGGCTTGAAAAGGCAAATTTCAAACTTCTCAGCTAAGGAGAATGAAAAATTCTATGGGTGTTGGGAGAGATACATGGAAGCTATCAATGCTTGTCCTCACCATGGCTTTGATACGTGGCCATTGGTGAGCTACTTTTACGACGGTATGTCTTCCTCAATGAAGCAACTCCTAGAGACTATGTGTGGAGGAGATTTCATGAGTAAGAATCCGGAGGAAACCATGGATTTCTTGAATTATGTTGCTGAAGTTTCAAGAGGATGGGATGAATCGAATAGGGGAGAAGTGGGAAAAATAAAGTCTCAACCAAATGCTCTTAATGCTAAGGTTGGGATGTATACCTTGAACAAAGATATTGGCATGAAAGAAAAAGTTGCAGCTATGACAAGAAGATTGGAGGAGCTAGAACTGAAAAAGATACGTGAAGTGCAAGCCATTTCTGAAACACTAGTGCAAGTCATGCCTTGTTCCATTTTTCAATCTTATGAGCACTCGGTGGAGGAGTGTCCTATAATTTTAGCTATTAGAGAAATGTTTAGAGATCAACCAAATGTTATTGGACAATTCAAGCCCAATAACAATGCTTCATATGGAAATACCTAGAATTCAAATTGGAAGAACCATCCAAATTTCTCTTGGAAACCAAGAGCACTTCAGTACACACAACTAGGCCAAGCATCTCAACAAGCTTCAAATCTTGAGCAAGAAATAGTGAATCTAAGCAAGGTCATGGGAGATTTTGTTGGAGACCAGAAATCCATCAATGCTCAACTCAAAGAGAATACACTAAATAAAAGGATGGATGGAATGCAAAATGATCTATCTCAGAAGATAGACAATCTCCAATACTCAATCTCAAGGGTCACCAAACTTAACACAGTGCAAGAGAAGGGAAGGTTTCTTTCTCAACCTCACCAAGACCCTAAGGGTATCCATGAAGTGGAGGCTCATGAGGGAGAATCTTCACAGGTGAGGGATGTCAAATCCATGATCACTCTAAGGAGTGGTAAAGAGGTTGAGTTGCCAACACCCAAGCCACATGATGAAACAGAGAGTGAAAAAGAGACAGAGAAGAGGGAGGAAATCAAAGGAAAGAAGAAAGGGAGCAATGGAAGGAAAGAGGACCATGATTTAATAGTGAATGGAGATTCGGAGAAGATAGTTATAAATGGAGATGTGATGAAGAAACACATACCTCCACCTTTTCCTCAAGCTTTGCATGGGAAAAAGGGAATCAACAATGCATCAGAAATTCTTGAAGTATTGAGGCAAGTGAAGGTCAACATCCCATTGCTAGGCATGATCAAACAAGTGCCGACTTATGCAAAATTCCTGAAGGACTTGTGCACTATCAAAAGAGGGTTGAATGTGAATAAGAAAGCCTTCTTGATTGAGCAAGTAAGTGCCATCATACAGTGCAAGTCTCCAATGAAGTACAGAGATCTAGGCTGCCCTTCCATCTCAGTGATGATTGGAGGGGAGTTAGTGGAGAAAGCTTTGTTGCACTTGGGGGCAAGTGTGAATATGCTACCATACTTTGTCTACAAGCAATCGAGACTTGGTGAATTGAAGCCAACATCAATCACTCTATCTCTAGCAAATAGATTAATGAAGATTCCAAGAGGGATGATTGAAGATGTTTTAGTTCAAGTTGACAATTTCTACTATCTAGTGGATTTTGTTGTTCTTGATATGGACCCAATTGTCAAAAGAACTAATTATGTTCCTATCATACTTAGAAGACCATTCCTAGCTACATCAAATGCAATCATCAATTATAGGAATGGACTCATGCAACTCATGTTTGGCAACATGACATTGGAGCTCAATATCTTCTATATGTGTAAGAAGGTAATCAATCAGGAAGAAGAAGAAGGTCCAGAAGATGTATGCATCATCTACACTTTAGTGGAATAGCATTGTAATAAGAAAATACAAGAGAAGTTGAATGAAATTCTTGGGGATCTTGATGAAGGGTTACCTGAACCCTCAAATTTGTTTGCTACTCTACCACCTTGGAGGAGGATAGAAGAAATTCTACCTTTGTTCAATGACGAGGAGACACAAGAAGCGGTTAAAGAGGAATCCCCAAAGCTTATTCTGGAGCCACCACCCACGGAGTTGAAGTATGCATACCTAGAAGAGAATAAGAAGTGCCCTGTTGTAATATCTTCATCTCTAACCACTCCTCAGGAGGAGTGTGTACTTGAAGTTCTCAAGAGATGTAAGAAAGCAATAGGATGACAAATATCTGACTTGAAAGGTAGTAGCCCTTTAGCCTGTACACATCATATATACATGGAAGAAGAAGCTAAGCCAGTTTGTCAACCTCAAAGAAGATTGAATCCTCATATGTAAGAGGTGGTGTGAGCTGAGGTTCTTAAGCTACTTTAGACCGGTATTATCTACCCCATGTCAGATAGCCCATGGGTGAGTCATACTCAAGTAGTGCCAAAGAAATCAGGGATCATAGTGGTGCAAAATGATAAGGGAGAAGAAGTTGCTACATGCCTCACTTCAGGTTGGAGGGTGTGTATTGATTATAGAAAATTGAATGCTGTGACAAAGAAGGACCATTTTCGATTGCCATTTATTGATCAAGTGTTGGAAAGAGTCTCAGGCCATCCTTTCTATTGTTTCTTAGACGGCTACTCCGGGTATTTTCAAATAGAAATTGATGTTGAAGACCAGGAGAAGACCACTTTCACATGTCCATTTGGAACATATGCCTACAGAAAAATGCCTTTTGGTTTATGCAATGCACCTGCAACATTCCAACGATGTATGTTAAGCATTTTCAGTGATATGGTGGAATGTATTGTGGAAGTTTTTATAGATGATATCGCCATATATGGAAGTAGATTTGAGGAATACTTAGTCAACTTGGAAGCTGTTATGAACCAATGCATTGGAAATGACTTAGTGCTCAACTGGGAGAAATGCCATTTTATGGTACAGCAAGGAATTGTCCTTGGCCACATCATCTCCATGAAAGGCATTGAAGTTGATAAAGCAAAGGTGGAACTTATTGTCAAGTTGCCATCCTCAACAACTGTAAAAGGAGTAAGGCAATTCCTTGGCCATGTTGGGTTCTATAGGAGGTTTATTAAAGATTTCTCTAAACTTTCAAAGCCTCTTTGTGAACTATTGGGTAAGGATGCTAAATTTTTATGGGATGAGAGATGTCAAAAGAGTTTTGAGCAACTGAAGTAGTTCTTGACAACCGCTCCAATAGTGAGGGCTTCTAGCTAGCAATTACCTTTTGAAGTGATGTGTGATGTCAGTGACTTTGCTATAGGAGTTGTTATTGGTCAAAGAGAGGATGGAAAACCCTATGTAATCTCCTATGCAAGCAAAACATTGAATGAAGCACAAAGAAACTACACAACCACAGAGAAAGAATTGTTGGCTATAGTTTTTGCCTTGGACAAATTTCATGCTTATCTGGTAGGGTCTTTCATTGTGGTTTTCACTGACCACTCAGCTTTGAAGTACTTATTGACAAAGCAAGATGCAAAAGCAAGGCTGATTAGATGGATTCTCTTACTACAAGAGTTTAATCTCCAAATCAAAGACACAAAAGAAGTGGAGAATGTGGTAGCTGACCACCTTTCAAGGTTGGCTATATCGCATAATTTCCATGGTTTACCTATTAATGATGATTTTCCAGAGGAGTCACTCATACTGTTAGAAGATGCTCCTTGGTATGCTCATATTGCTAACTATCTAGTTACTGGTGAAATTCCACGTGAGTGGAAAGCACAAGATAGGAAGCACTTCTTTACAAAAATTCATGCCTACTATTGGGAAGAACCTTTTCTTTTCAAGTATTGTGCAGATCAAATAATAAGGAAGTGTGTCCTTCAATAAGAGCAATAGGGGATCCTCAGTCATTTCCATGAAAGCGAATGTGGAGGCCACTTTGCCTCTCAGAAAACAACCATGAAGGTGTTGCAATCAGGTTTCAATTGGCCATCACTATTCAAAGAAGCTCACACCATGTGTAGGAGCTGTGATAGATGCCAAAGTGTAGACCCTCAATTTTGTCCCTTTAGCACATGTCTTTAAAATTCGTTTTCAAT
Organism: Vitis riparia; assembly: GCF_004353265.1. Taxonomy (NCBI): domain Eukaryota; kingdom Viridiplantae; phylum Streptophyta; class Magnoliopsida; order Vitales; family Vitaceae; genus Vitis; species Vitis riparia. The sequence goes on along the minus strand of NW_023269677.1, from coordinate 316,326 downwards.
GCTCCACAATAGTTCCTTGGTGGCTCATGACTACTCATACCACTTACTTTTTTCTGAGTCACCTCGGAGATTTTGGTTGAGGGATTATTTGATCCCTTATTGTGACCCTTGGCAGCCCTAACTTAGACTTAGGCTTTTCTTGTTTTTTTTTTTTAGGATAGCTTTTAGACTCACTTTTTGTATGACTTACACGGTTGCATGACTTGTGGGGCCCATTTTTTGTTAATTTGTTTTTTTTATTTCTTAGTTTTAGTTTTATGATTATCAATCACTCTTATTTTTAATTGTTTTTTTCCTCTTTATATTATTTTTCTTAACTTGATTATTCATTATATTTTATTTATTTATTTATTTATTTATTATTATTGTCCTCTAGTTTGTTTACTTATTTAGTTACTCATTCAATTATTTACCTTCAAAAATTTCATGTTTTTGCAAGGAAAATTACCATTGGAGTTTAAGGAAGGTGGGACTCTCCTTGGAAGGTTTTGGAGGGGAATTTGAATTGGAAGATTTAAAAAAGGAAAAGGAGAAAAGAAGGGAGGAAATAGGAGATTTCGCCTTTTTTTAAGGAGATTGAGGTTTTAGGAAAAAGCAGAGATATGTGAGAAGGGGCATTGAATGATGGAGGGGAGGAGATTCTTTTTTTTTTGGAGGACATGCATAGAGAGAGGGTTGGACAAGAAGAGGTTTTTGGGAGAGCAGATTTTTGAGTCGAGAGAAAGGTGCAGCAGCCGGAAACCAAGCAATTAGAGAGAATATTGTGCAGGTATATTTTGGGATTTTTGCTATATCACCATCTAGTTTTAATATCCCCTGACATGGTTTTCTAAAAATTCATTCTTGTTGTTTGGTGTGGACGCAAAGGGCCACAATTTGATTTGTTAAGACTAATTTGCTTGCATACTTATGCTATTCTAATCTTCCTTTTAATGTCTTTTAGTTCCATCTGAAAGTAATCTGAATATGAGTTTACTTTGGAATTTGATGTTGCGGGCCTTGTCCCCGTTTGTGTTCCAATCTCACTGTTGAAATACCCACCTTTCGTCTTCTTTTCTCCTCTTTTCTTTTCTTTTCTTTCTTGGTCTTTTTTTTTTTGTTTTTCTGTGCTTCTGTATCTATGTTTCTTTCTTTTCTTTACCTTGGTGTTCCCGGATATGGAGACTATGACGACAGGAGTATTTTATGAAAGGTGAAAACTTTATAAAGGCTATGCAGAATGTGGGCTGTTTGTGGGGTTTTGGCACGTGGTTGCAGATTATTGAATCAAATTGGGTATTTCTTCTTCAAGACAAGAAAGTTGTTAAATCGGGCCCCGGGTGTGACTTAGTTGGATTCAGAACTTGCTTCTATTTCTGGGTTTCTCTGTTCGTGGTATTCTGGGCTGGAATCCTGGCAGGCTTTTCCTTGTCTCGACAGTGACAATACCTTCAATCAAAACTACTGTCATGGAGGAATAATATTGCAACAGCATTAGTATTATCCAAGCCAATAAGATATATAGAGATGTTGAGTTTGTTTTCCGAATGTCTGTTTCGTTTGACGAGGTCCAGTTCAATACGACAACAATGATATGTATTAAGTGCATGAATGAAAGAAAAGAGCAGATCTGTTATCTGTGGATAACTCGAGAAAAACGAGATAAAGCTTTGTGGATGATACAAAGCTGTAGGTGAAAACTGGTGTAGAGGCTGCAGTTGATTTGACTACGTTGCTAAAGGAGATTTTCAACAAAGAAGGAAAGCCTCCAACAGAATCTTCTGTAGACAGTGGCAGAGTCTTATAGAGGAAAATTTGCTGTCATTCTTGGATTAGCAGCACTGAAAGCCATAGAAGTAGAAAATTTGAAGCTTAATGATGATGTTGGGTAGAAGTCACAATCTTAATGATGAAGACATCACAATAAAAAGAAGAGAATCTGAAGTTTGGAATCAGGAATGGAGCTGCCATTTTGGGTAAACCCGGCCCCAGGAGTGGCTACATGCAGTAGTTCAGGTTTATGAGACTTGCTCGAATTTCTGTATGACAGGAAGAGATAAGAACAGAACCTGCTGGAGAGTGTCCAGAAAAGGTTCCACTTTCTTTGATATGCAGGAAATCAGGAAAGTCTTGATGATTGTGTAGCATCTGGCTGAAGTTCAGCTTCATGAATGTGAAGCAAAGATATACTTACATGATGTGTGAAGAATACTATTTATTGTCACGAAGTGCTTACTGAGAGTGCTGATTCGATGAATTTGAGTTTACCCGGAGCCGCTGAAACCTGTGGACAGCATGATGTAAAGACTCAGAGAGTTGGATCTCGGTTGTTATTGGCGCTTGTCAACAAAATCGAAATGGTGGGTCATACATGGGAGCAGACGCATTCAATCTGATGACACCCCTTCTGAATTCAAAAATCAACAATATTGTCAGGAGTTACAATGGAAAGTGACTTATGTGCTCTCTTTCTCCTTCAAGTTTGTGGACTCGGGGTCCTCTCTTCACAAGACAGCGAAACTGGTACTATGGTTCAGCCTGGTGATATTCCCATAATTTATGTTCGTGAATTGCTTGAGATAAAAAGGAAGTTTGACCATCAAAGGCCTGCATCTCTTGGACTAAAATCTGGACCAGAAAAATTTCAAAGTTAATATGGACTAGAAAATTCTCAAAGTGTAATGGAAAGCTCTAGTGATGAGGCTACCCTCTTTGACGAATCAAGAAGTTGAATTTGAGGCCTCCAATGGAAGAAATTTGAACTTTTTCTGTTGAGACTTCCAAGGCTGTCATGCACATTACATTGCAGTTCAGAATTCCGCCTTGAAGTCTTTTCTAAAGTCACTTTCCAAAAGACTTAAACGCAATGTCATAGCTTATCAGAATTTCTGGTATTCACGTTCAGTCTCTTAAGCTTGATCCCAAAGAATCTTTGAGGGTTCATTGCTCCGTACCTGAATATGGAGGAGAGGGTACCAAGTGAGGATTTTCTGAGAAACAGTCGCATCATTAATATAGAGAAATAAAAATCTGAACCCACTTTGAGAGAAGCAAACATCTCATGTTGCCACTTTGGATGGACACTTGAAATCCAAGAGCACGGATTGAGGGGCGGCCTGCACTCCCATGGGGACCACGCACTAACAGAAACACGCCACCTCGGGAAGTCTTCACAACCGCATGAAGAAGTCCACGCACAGTTTTGATTTTCAGAGAACACATGTACATGCATAGTCCGCTTTCTAGAGGAACCCCCAGAGTTTTTTTTAAGAAGTTGCGAGCACTAATGGACTCCATGCACAGGTTTCTTCATGGGCTGCATCCACTTACGCCATGCACCATCCCAAATTCGAAGACAGCCGCAACATTCAGAACTTGAAGGCTGCCACCTTTCAATACCACACATGGATGCATTGGAGATGTAACTTACGCACTAAGATATCCTTCTACAGCTATACACACTGCCTGCAATGCTAAGGAAGTTTATAGAGAATCACATTAGACTTTCCTTGGGAAAAACTGTGCTTAGGGAAGAGAATGAATGCCTTAAGTAGAATATTGATACAAAACTCGTTGAGGATGACATGTTTATTGGGCAATTAGAGATGGCTCTCTCAATCCCAGATCAAAGAGTAAATGGCTGCAGTAGTTCAAGTACCTCCAACGGTGATCTAGGCTCTTCATCAAGTGATTCGGTCCCAGGCACTTCTTCAGATAGTGAATCAGAATGCGCTTCTACAATTTTGGTAACGACCTTGCTGAAGATATATAGTTACGGTGATCTTATAATGAGGAGTCCCTATTTCGTATAAGGAGAAGGTCTTGATCCGAGGTAGAAAGAGACATGGTTTAATCGGAGACCAAGAGATACCTGGTTTTCGAAATGGCTTGGTTCAGATTCTGCAGCTGTCAGTAGAGACATTCTGACCAGAATTATGTATTCCAAACATTTGGGCACGCGGATATAGCCTTCAGAAAATGAGAAGCACAATTTTAAATGGAATGAGACTGTTTTGGGAAAGGGGAAAACCCTTGGGCAATCAGGCCTGAAACGTTTAATGAGGGTTGAGGGGACAGGTTTAGAGAAGTGACAGCTCACCTTCTTGACTATGACCATTTTGCCAATATGCCACCTATTGCCCTTGTAAAGATTACACACCCAATTTTCAATGTCAATGATAGGGTGAATGGAAATATGAATCAAAATGGGAAGCTGTCATAATTGATGAATGTCAACGCCCCAGAATTTCATCACATTTTGCAGAATATAAGATACTTGTGGCTGATTTAAGGCTTCTTCTTTATAATGGTTAGATAAAGGAGAGCACGTTGGAGTTTATGAATCTCCTATCATTTCTTGACCCTGGCAATAATGTGAATAGCGACAATGTTTTGAAAATTGACTACAAAGACTGTGTTAGTAAATTAGAGGAGAGGCATTATCATCCGAAGAAACTGTCAATGAGCACATGGATAAAATCAGTGCAAAGGTTAGATTCAAACCAGAATCAATGGAGCTTCCTTCATTTGAAGAAGATGGTGGATTAAATGATGAATATTCAGACTCAGCTGTTGGATTCGATGGCTCATTGAATACGCCAGAAAGTTTATGTGCTGGACAGCGGCCTCCTTCATGCTCATATCAGACTCCCATTCAGCAATTCAATTATAGACTGACTCAAGTGTTTCAACCAGAGAAAGCTATGCAAAGGATTTCACATAAGTGGAACACACGTATAGCTTGGAGATGTTGCAACAGTCCATGTATTTATTCGAAAAGCTACATCAGTGAATTTTCCCATGCGAGCTAAAGAAGACCAGTTAGTACTATTGAAAGGGCAAAAGATGAAGTTCGCAATGAGCTAGAAAACTCAGATTCTGAACTACAGAAAAATCCATAAGTGAACTATAAGAAAATTGATGAATCAGATGAACTTCTGAGTGAAGATTTGAAACTTGAGAATGAGTGGCAGCAAGTGAGCACATGCTCTGAAATAAATATGGCCAGCTCTACTCTAGACATGCCAGCAATGTACAGAGGCCTCTTCATACAACCATCAGCAATCCAGCAACGGCTAAACCTCCCAAGCTCCAGTCCCTCATGGCTATCTTGCTACACACACCTCCTCCTCTCTTCGCTTCTTTGATTGGGAATTTATTGTTTTAAATTGAATTTTTGAATCATTTTTCAACTAAATATTCTCATCATTGAAAAATCCATCTTCAATAATCCTTTGCTGCCATTTTTCCTCTCGGCATGCACTTTCACTATTTTCTTTGACTTTCAACCATTTTTTTTTATTATCTTCTTGATTTTTCACAAGCATGAACAAACTTCATGATTCCAAACAATGGAATTCATTGAATCGATTCGTGCAAAAGTAATATGGACTTTGGTGGGGGGTCCGACATTCATGATACCTTCTTCAATATTGTTTGCTTGATATGTTGATTTTTGATTCTTCTTGATGATATACATGAATTTGTTTCGTATTTATTGTTGAGATGCTCTTGATTCCCATAGAGGAGTACTAGCTTGCTATCCAGGTACACTCTCTTCTCATCTATTTTCTAGAACTCTATGGACTTGTATGCCATTGATGACCATATCCATATTCGACGTGATTCTTGGGTGTCTTGATATATGCCTGATTTGCTTGAATAAAACAAATGTTGTGTGCTACATTTCTACACTAAGTTTTATGTTTTATGATAGCGCTTGAGAAGCGGTTTAGGTACGCATCCTAACCTTTCTTTATTATGATTTGATCTTGTTTGGCATGCTATTTTTTTTGGAACCACCTAGCCTACTTAGGTATCCATAATTAACCGATTAATTGCCACGTTTCCCTCAACTTAGTCAGTAGAGACCTTTTTAGGGCTTAGAGGGGTGCTACCTCCTAGAGGTACCTTCCTAATAAGTAACCTGATTCCCGGACCAAGACTCGGGTTTTTCAAAGACATGCCTTTTTTCCAAAAATTATGGGGTCACATTTTTTTATGTTTTTCTTTCTTGTTTTATTTTCCCTTTCAAATAAAAATAAAATAAGTGGCGACTCCAATTTTTCTAAAAATTAATTTTTCACAAATAAAAGCAAGTCTTGCCGATCGAGTGGGGACGCACGTGAAAAATGCGGGTCCACACAAAGGCTTGGGAAGTTAACACATAGGAACCAAATGTCTATGAACCCCATTTTAATAGTTGATCTTTTTGAAGTTTGGGGCATTGAATTCATGAGACCTTTCCCTATGTCTTTTGGTAACTCTTACATTTTGGTGGGGGTAGACTATGTTTCTAAATGGGTTAAAGCAATCCCATGTAAACACAATGACCACAGAGTCGTTCTCAAAGAGAACATCTTCTCAAGATTTGGGGTGCCCAAGGCCATAATCAATTATGAAGGTACTCATTTTTGCAACAAGCCTTTTGAAACTCTATTAGCCAAGTATGGAATGAAGCATAAGGTAGCTACACCTTACCACCCTCAGACTTCTGGGTAAGTTGAGTTAGCAAACAGAGAAATCAAGAATATATTGATGAAAGTGGTGAACACGAGTAGAAGAGATTGGTCTATTAAGCTCCATGATTCATTATAGGCATATAGAACATATTACAAGACTATTCTTGGCATGTCTCCCTATCACCTAGTCTATAGCAAAGCATGCCATCTCCCTGTGGAAGTTGAATACAAGGCTTGGTGGGCAATTAAGAAGGTAAACATGGACTTGAACAGAGCAGGGATAAAGAGGTGCTTAGACCTGAATGAGATGGGGGAATTGAGAAATGATGTTTACATCAATTCTAAAATTGCAAAACAGAGGATGAAGAGGTGGCATGATCAGTTAATCTCTAACAAAGAATTTCAAAAGGGACAAAGAGTCTTACTTTATGACTCTAGGCTCCACATCTTTCCAGGAAAGCTAAAATCAAGGTGGATAGGCCCTTTCATTATTCATCAAGTGCATTCCAATGGAGTAGTTGAACTACTAAATTCCAATAGCACAGACACTTTCAAAGTCAATGGCCACCGTCTCAAGCCATTCATGGAGCCTTTCAATCAAGACAAAGGGGAAGTCAATCTCCTTGAGCCACAACAATCTTAACCAAAAAGGAGTAGATGGACTTAGTCTTTCTAAAGACTAACCAAAGTCCATGTTTTTTTTGTTTCAATTTTGTTGATTTAAAAGCTTTATTATTTCTTTTAATTTTAATTGTAGCTTTAATTTATTTTATTTTGATCTAACTTAGACTTTTGGGATGATCAAAATTAGGAGGAACTTCAAAGGAATTGGAGGAAAGCCTTAAAGAACCAAAGAAGGAGAAAAAGCCTGAAAAATAGAACAATAGTTCAACTTGTGAAAATTTAGCAAGTTGAAATTCCAAGTTGTGAAAATGGGGGCCAACTTGCAAAATCCTCAAAGCTTAAATTTGCAAGTCCACCATTCAACTTGCAAAAATTTTTACAGCCTGTAAAAGCACCTCCAGGCACACATGTGCCATTTCGCAAGTTCAAAATCCATTTTCATAGCCTACGAATCAACTTGCGAATCAAGTTGTGAAAAGGGGCAACTTGCAAACCAACTTGCAAATTCAAGCTAACTTGTGAAAATACCAACCGTCATTTAAATTCCTATTTAAACCTCTGATTTTTTTTCATTTTCATTTCGCACAACCACTCCAAGTTGCAAAATAACCATATAAGTTGCAAAGCCCCCAAATTCTAGAGTTGGAAGCCCAGAGGTCATGCGTCTGAAGAAGAAGCACTCTGCACACCTTCGCACAGCCTGTGGAACATAAGCTAAGCGATTCCTCTCCATTTCTACCATGGCCAAGACAAGAGGAACCCATGCCGCATCTCCATCAGCTCGCCATCCTAGACCGATAGCTTCACTTGCACGGGATTCCATATCTGAGGCTCCACAGGCCCCTGCCATTCCACCTTTTGAGGGTGGAGTACCATCTAGCCCCCTTCAGCACAGGTACGAGACGAGGAGACCACCTACTACACTTGGGGCAAGCACTTCGCGCCCCAAGAAAGCAGTTCATCACCCTCCTGCAAGGAAAGCCAGAGTTTCAAGCCTAGGAGAGTCATCCACACTTTCATAGCCTCAGCCACCTACTACAGAGTCTCAGATTCCTTTTGGGATGACTCCAAAAGTGATTACCTATGGTTACATAGCCACCTATAGAGAGAAATTTGGATTGTCAAGCCAGGCCATTCCACTCTGAGCTATGTTCTGATATGAAGACTTTCAGATAGTAGTTGGAGCTTAGAGATTCATTCCACTTACTACAAAGATACTATTTGGAGCACCTGATGACTTCTAGGGACTTCTTCTATCCCATAGTAGCACTAGACTTCTATTCGTCTATGACTACATATTGCGTCCAGGATCCTACTATCATCCACTTCATTATTGATGGACGCCATGGTATCCTTGGAGCTAGACACATTGTAGAGGCCCTGCATATTCCATATGAGCCTGCGAGTCCAGCAGATTTCAGAGAGTGGTCTCAGTTTTCTCAGAGGGACATGGTCCGTATATTATCCAGGGGGACCTCTATACGTTCATTTCTTCTTAGGAAGGAGCTTCCACCTGGGATGCTCCTTCTAGATATGGTGTTGCACTCTAACATATTTCCACTTCAGCATATGGTGCAGAGGAGATGAGCTATATTGGAGGCTTTATTTTGGATATCAGAGGGTTTTTACTTTGGCCCTCATCATTTGATTATGAGCTCTCTTCTATACTTTGAAGAGAAACTCCAGAGAGCAAATGCCATTCCATTACTTTTTCCCAGGCTACTCTGTCAGATATTAGAGCATTTGGGCTATCCTTCTGAGCCTCAGCTTGAGCGCCGCCGCATTTGCCGAGAGCTATTCACTCTCGACAAATGGAATCATTTGATGACCTATGTTGCACCTCCAGGAGCCCCAGATATGCCAGCACCTCCAGAGTTACCATAGGATGAGCAGCCACCACAGGCACAACAGTCACAACAGGCTGAGATACCTACAGAGATCATACCACCTACCCTGTATCATCTCCTACAGTGCCCACACCTGAGGCTACATCTTTTGCTCTACCTACCACTCCTGAAGCTCCACTAGTTGTACCAGCTACATCAACACCTCCTCCATCTGAGTCTTCTATCACCATATCTAGTTTAGAGTTTAAAGGCCTATGTCATACATTGCAAACATTGAGCACCACTCAAGGTGCTCTCTTCCAGCAGATGCCAGTCATACGTGCATGTCAGGATCAGCTTATTGCCACATAAACCCAGCATACTGCCATCCTTGGGCAGATACAGCAGCATTTGGGTATTTTGCCACCACCTAAGCATGATATGCCTGGCCCATCAGAGCCTACAGTTCCATCTAGGGAGGCTACCATAGCAGAGCAGACTATGCCTCATGAGAAGACCATAGTAGAGCCATCGTCTCCACATGATCCTCCCACCACTACTGATTGCTTGCCTAGCTGGTGTACCTTGATTTTTGGCCCTCAAACAGGAGTAATCAACAAAATTTATAACCTATATGACATGCACTAGGATAGCCTCAGCTAATATAGCATAGTGGCTCTAGGATCGTTCACTGGGAAGGGTTTTCAACTTGCTATTGCCATTAATTCAAAATTGAATTGATGATTTTTCATTTCAAGGTTAGCTTCAAAAGAAAACATAAACTTCAGTTGAAAAAGGATTGGTTTTAAGCTAACTAAAAAGAAAGTAATTGGAATTACTTATAAAGAAAAAAGTGTTTCTTGGAGTTTTAGGATCACTGAGGTCAGGCTCCTCATACAAAAACAAAGTTTTGGTCACTTGAATCTTTTCCTCGTATTAAAGAATTAACATATAGTTAATTCTCTAATCGGTGTTGTACAGATGTTTCCCTTTTATGGATTCAAACACTAAATCCCTCTCACTAATTCATCTTGCAATGGCTCGTGCCTCTCACCTAACATTTTCCATTCAAGATGATCATTAACCTTGAACTTCCCTTCTCAAGCTCACAAGAGATAACTAATGGATGTCTCCTTAGAGTCCAAAAGCTTACTAAGTTTTGGTAATTCTAGAAAATCCTACCTTCAAGTCACCTTCCAAAGGCTTGCAAGAGGTAAACTAGTGCATCTCAATGGACGGAGATCACTTGCCTTACCAAGTGTTGGCCTAGGTGAATTAAAGGTGTTTTAAGTTAACTAAAAACATAGAAACCATTAACGGGTCACACTTTCTCTTCATTAACAGCTGAAACAACAAAACTACCAATTCTTGCATTTGGGACCTTACTCGGCTACTTTAGCTCTAAGAGACAAAACGTCTAGCCACTCATTCTCTGAGGAAACATCCTCAGAGCTTGTTTGGCTAGTAAGGAAAAATACAATCAAAATGAGTAGGTAAGGCAGAGCAAAGCTCTGTATTTTACTTCCTTCAAAACTATACAAAAAGTTGTCTCTGAGAACAAGCTCCCGAGATATCTCTGTGTTGAAAATTACAAACAATATATATGAGGTTATTCACCTTTTGTTCTTGCTTATTAACTAAGGAATCCTATGATTGGTGGATTACAAGGAGAAAATGGGGATTTAAACATCAAATATCTGAAGAAAAAATCTAAAAGTGTCGGTCGCAAATATCTGGAAGCACTCAAAAGTGTTTAAAAGAGATAATTACAAGCTATAAAATAACACTTTTTGAGTAGTAATCACTCCCACCAACCATGCTGAACATTACCCTCAATGTTTGAAGAGCAATTAAAAATAAAGGGAGGAAGTGGTACCTCTTGAGTGGAATAGAGTCTGAATTTTATAAGAGAAACCACATGATTCAAAAAACAGCAAAAATATGAGTAGAGGAAATAAAATAAGAATATGCCAAGTATACTAAAAAATTATGGATATGTATTACTTTAAGAAAGTATAATATGAACTATGCACAAGTAATACATTAAATCCCAGTATATAAAACATAAAAAACATGGGATTAAGAGTTCTACTATAATGAGTAAATAATAAAAATAGATAGATGTTCAGGTAGTTCATTACTACTCAAAAAGTGTTATTTTATAGCTTGTAATTATCTCTTTTAAACACTTTTGAGTAGCAGTTATTACCTTTTAACTCAATTAGTATGTTAAGGACCCTTGCAATCATTTCTAATCAAATTTTGTTAAGTTTTGGTCTTTTTGATAGCTTTTTTATCACCAAAGCAATCCACAAACGAGGGAGATCTTTGTATAGTTCATGGCAAACCAAGTTGAACCTCAAATTCATGAAGAAACTAAGCTTTGGATCTTCATAACCCTTTTCTAAAGCCAAACGGCGATGCAAGGAAGAAAAGCACATAAGAAATCAACCATCCAGTAATTTCGCAAGTTGTGGAATCTAACTTGCGAAATTTTCACAACTTATGAAATAGGAAGAGGAAAGGAATCACTGTAGGACAGAGAGCTGATAAGTTGCAGGACAACTTCGCAACTTGCGAAATGGATAATTTAAACTTGCGAAATTTTCGCAAGTTACATTTGAACTTGCGAAATCTACCTGCAATTTGAGATATTTGTGCACCGACTCCATTTGATATTTATCTTCAGATATTTGTGTGTAAATCCCTATTTTCTCCTTGTAACCCACCAATGACAAGTTTTCTTCATTGGGGAGTTAGCAGGAGGGGTGAATAGTCTCTCTATATAATATCTATTGTAATTTTCTTTTAAAGGATCTCTCGGGAGTTTTTTCTCAAAGACAACACTTTGTATAGTTTTTCAGAAAGGAATACACAGAGCTCTGCTCTGCCTTACCTACTTATTTTGTTTTCTCTTTTATTTTTATTTCTAACAAATCAAACTCTGAGGATGTTTTCCCAGAGGATGAGTGGCTAGGCTTTTTGTTTTCTTAGAGTGAAGGAAGCTAGGTAAGGTTCCGAATACAAAATTGGAAGTTTTGTTGTTTCGGTTTTTAATGAAGAGAAAGTCCCTTAAAATCACCTATGCCAACACTTGGTAAAGCAAGTGGTCTCCGTCCATTGAGATTCACTAGTTTATCTCTTGCAAGCCTCTGGGAGGTGGTTTAAAGGTAGGATTCTCTAGAATAGCCAACAATTGGTAAGCTTTCGGACTCCCAGGAGACATTCATTAGTTATCTCTTGTGAGCTTTTAACGGGTAATCCAAGGTTAAGGATCACCTTGAATGGCCAAAACTAGGTGAGAGGTATGAACCATTGCAAGATGATTCAATGATAGGATTTAGCGTTTGAACCCATTAAGGGGAAGCATCTGTACCACACCGGTTCGGGAAATAACTATTTGTGAAATCCCCAATGCGAGGAAAAGATCCAAGTGACTGGAAGCTCGCTTTTTGTATAAGGAACCTAAGTCTAGTGATCTAAAACTATAAGAAGCACTTTTCTTTGTAAGTAATTTCAATTACTTTATTATTGGTTTCACTCAAAACCAACCTTTTCAAACATATTTATGTTTTCTCTTAAAACTAACCTTGAAAAGAAAGAGCACCAATTCAGTTTTTGAACTAATATCAATTGTAATTTGAAAACCCATCCCTTTGGATGATCTTAGAGCTACTATGTTATGCTAGCTAATGCTACTACCCTAGTATATGGTGAAATAGGTTTATAAATTTTATTGATTACTCTCGTCTAAGGACTGAAATCAGAGTACACCAGTTGATTGAACACCAATCGACAGGGCATAGACCAGCTAGGACGAATCAATGCTATGAACTGCTCCAAGCTATGCATAACATGGGCTACTCTTGGTCGTGAGCTTAAGGCTTTAGCTGCTATGAATAGCTTTAGGATGTAGCTTACATGAACAACTCTGGGTCGGGAGCTTAAGGCTTTGCATGCTATTAACACCTCACAGTTGTGGATGACATGAGATATTATGGGTCATGAGCTTAGGGCTCTGGATTCTATGAACAACCCTAGACTTTGGTAGACGTGAACAACTCCCGATCGTGAGCTTTGGCCTCTTGATGCTATGAATAGTTCAGGGTTATCGATGATATGAAAGCGTATCGGTCTTGAGTTAAAGGCTCTTGATCTTATGAACAACTCAAAGTTGTGAATGACATGATCTATTCTAGGTTGTGAGCTCAGGGCTCTAAATGCTATGACCAACTCAGACCTATGGGTCACATTAGCTACAATGGATTGTGAGCTCAGGGATGTAGAAGCTATGAATAACTCTAGGTTATGGTTGACTTGAAGGACTCTGGGTTATGAGATTAGGTCTTTAGATGCTATGAACTGCCCTGGGCAGTGGATAACATGGGCTGCTCTAGGTCGTGAACTTAGGGCTCTAGCTACTATGAACAACTCTGGGCTGTGTCCGACATGAATAACTTTGGGTCGTGCGCTCAAGGCTCTAGATGTTATTAGCATCTCACGATTATGAATGATATAAGCTACTATGGGTCGTGAGAACAAGGCTCTAGATGCTATGAACAACTCGAGGATTTGGTAGATATGAACGACTCCTGATTGCTAGCTTAGGCCTTATGATGCTATGAACAATTCAAGGTTGTCGATGACATCAAATAATACAATTCATGAGCTAAGACCTCTTGATGTTATGAGCAACTCAAGGTTGTGGAAGACATGATCTACTTTGAGTCATGCACTCAGGGCTCTAGGTTCTATGAATAGCTTAGGGTTGTGGATCACATTAACTACTTTGGGTGATGAGCTCTAGGCTTTAGATGCTATGAACAGATTTGGGATGTGGTTGACTTAAACTACTCCAAGTTGTGAGCTCCGCACTTTAGATGCTATGAATAGCTTTAGGATGTGGTTGACTTGAACTACTCCAAGTTGTGAGCTCTGCAATTTAGATGCTATGCACACCTTAGGGTTGTTGATGACATGAAAGACTCTAAGTCGTGAGCTTAAGGTTCTAGATGTCAAGAACATCTTAAGGTCCTGGATGACATGAATGACTCGGGGTTGTGAACAAAGGATTATAGATACTATGAACATCTCAAGGTTATGGTTGACATGAATGACCCTGGGTCGTGAGCTCAAGGTTTTAGATGTTATGTACAGTTCAGGGCTGTTAATGACATGAGCGAATGAGTCATGACCTTAAGGCTCTAAATGCTATGAACAACTCAAGGTGGCCGAAGACATGAAAGACTCCGAGTCATGAGCTCAAGCCACTAGATTTTATGATTATCTTAAGGCTATGAAAAACATGAACAACCCTAGGTCTTAAGCTCAAGGGTTTAGATGCTATGAATAGCTCAAGGCTTCTGAAGACATGAACCACTCTAGGTCTTGAGATTAGGGCTTTAAATGTTATGAACAACTCTGGGTTGTTGATGATATGAAAGAATCTGGGTTGTGAGCTCAAGGCTCATTATTCTATGAAGAGCTTAGGATTGTGGATGACATGAATGACTTTGAGTCATGAGCTTAGAGCTCTAAATGCTATGAATAGCTCTATGTTATGGTTCATATGATCAACTTTTGGTCGAGAAATCAAAGATATATATGCTATTAATAGCTCAGGGTTGTCGATGACATAAAAGACTATGGGTCATCAACTTAGGGCTTTTGATGCTATGAACAACTCAAGACTGTGGATGACATCAGCTACTCTAAGTCATGAGCTCATGATTCTAGATGTTATGAATAGCTCCGGGTTGTGGATGACATAGCTACTCTAGGTCATGATATCAGGGCTTTAGATGCTATGAATAAGTCGAACCTATGTTTGACATGAATAACTTTAGGTCATTGATTCATGCCTAATTGGTGTCTCAGCTGGTTTGTGTCCAGCTGGTGCTCCTTGATGGCGGGAGTAATCAACAAAATTTTTAACCTATAACACCATGAACTAGGGTAGCAAATAAAAAGCTACTATAGCATAGTGGCTCTAGGATTGTTCCACTGGGAAGGGTACTCAAGTTGAAAATGATACCAATTCATAGTGAATTGGTGCTGTTTCATTTCAAGATTAGTTTAAGAAATAAAATACAAACTTTGGTTGGAAAAGGTTTAAGCTTAGGTTAACAACACGGCAAGTGATGAAAATTACTTAAGAAGAAAAGCATTCCTTGGAGATTCAGGTTTACAGGGGAGGTTCCTCATGCAAAAGCATAGCTCCGGTCAATTGGTTCAATTCCTCACATTAGAGAATTAACATAAAGTCAATTCTCTAACAGGTGCTGCACAAGTGCATCCCTCAATTGGATTTCAACTTTAATTCTCTCACTGATGCAACTTGCAATGGTTTGAGCCTCTCACTTAGCCTTTACCATTCAAGGTGATCTTTAACCTTGGATTACCCGTCAAAAGCTCGCAAGAGATAACTAATGGATGCCTCCTAAGAGTCCAAAAGCTTATCAAGTGTTGGCTATTCTAGAAAATCCTACCTTCAAGTCACCTACCAGAGGCTCGCAAGGGGTAAACTAGTGCATCTCCATGGTTAGAGATCACTTGCCTTACCAAGTGTTGGCCCAGGTGACTCCAAGGCGTTTTAAGTTAACTAAAAACATTAGAAACCATTCACGGGGCACACTCTCTCTTCATTCATAGCTGAAACCACAAAGCTTCTGATTCTTGCACTTGGAACCTTTCCCGGCAACCTTAACTCCAAGGAACTAAAAGGTTTAGTTACTCATTCTCTGGGGAAAGCTCCTCAGAGAGTGCATAACTTAGTAAAATAAGTAAAAACACAATCAAAGTGAGAAGGTAAAGTAGAGCTCCAGCTCTGTGTATTTCTTTGAAGCTTTTACAAAAGGTTCATCACCCTCAGAACAGGCTCCTCGGGCTCTATTTAAACCAAAATTACATTTACAGCTATTACATGGATATTTTAGCCAAATTCCTAACTTAAAAACTAAGGAATCCTATAATTGGAGGGATACAAGGAGAATTTGGGCATTTAGGCAACAAAAATCTAATGAAAAATATCTCCGAGTGTCGGTTACAAATATCGAGAAGCACTAAGGACCACTTCGCAGGTGAAAAGTGAGGTCTGCGAAATTTCGCAGGTGCATAAGAAAGGCTGCGAAATTTCTTTGCAGCAAAAGGCTGATTCAACACCTCAGCGAAGTTGACTTCCATCTTGTGGTGTTTGGCTTCCATCACGCCGTGAAGCTTCAGGGGAAATCCATGGCACTGTGCAAAAAGGCTACGAAACCATTCCGCAACAAAAGGTTGATTCCGCAGCACTTTTCTGAATCCTTCCTTTAGCTTGGAGCAGTCATCTTCCAAAGGCTGTAACTTCCTCATTTCAACTCCGAATTGCACACGGTTTAAAGCATTGGATTGTTGATTTCCTAAGCTTTCAAATGACATATAGCATGCATAAATTGAACATCAGGAAGTGCTCCAAAAGTAGCTACAGTGACTGTCATCAAGAATGCTTCATGGCTGGATTCTCTTTGCTTTCCCTTTGCATTCCAGACTTGTTTATGGCAAAAGTGCTTCAAAGCTTTGATTCTTCACGCCTCTAAGCTTCCCATTCTTTTCCAAGGATTCCATATAACTCTCCTCAATTGATTGAAAGGGGCCTTAACATGCTAATTGGGTTAAAAGGCACTAACTACTACTCAAAAGTGTTTAAAAGGATTAATTAAAGGCTATCAAATAACACATTTTGAGTAGTAATCAGTCATGAGCTTAGAGTACTAGATGCTATGAACTATTATGGGTTGTCGATAACATGATTACTCAGGGTCATGAGCTAAGGGCTCTTGTTGTTATGAACAACTCTGGGGTATGTGATTACTACTCAAAAGGTGCTCTTTTATAGCTTGTTATAAACTTTTTTTAACACTTTTGATTAGTAATTAATACCTTTTAACTCAACTGGCACGTTAAGGACCCTTGCAAATGTTTTTAATCAATTTTTGGCTAGTTTTGGTGTTTTGGTAGCTTTTTGATCGTTGAAGAAAGGCAAGAATGAGGGAGAACTTTGTGCAACCCTTGGGAATGATTTTCCAAGCTAAACAAGAGATGCAAGGAAGAGGATCAGACTATTATATACATCACGAAGCAATTTTGCATGGTGATGCGAAATCTTCACATGCTATGCGAAATTCGAAGGATAGCAGTTGCAAGGCAAATTTGGAGCACTTTCTGGAGTTCATGCCATATATCATTTCGAAGCTCAGGAAGTCAGGAGTCTAACGCTTTAAATGGTGTGCAATTTGGAGCTGAAATGAAGAAGATATGGCCGTTTGAAGCCAAGTACACAAAGTTGAAGAGGAATTTCGCATTGACATTCCCTGATGCGAAAATTTTCGCACTAACATTTCTCAATGCGAAAATTTTTGCAGCACACTTTTCCAATGTGAAAATTTTTGCACTGACTTTCTCCGATGCAAAATTTTTCGCACCACCTTTCTCCAATGCGAAAATGTAAGAGCTAGATATTTTACACCGACTCTTTTAGATTTTTTGCCTTAAGATATTTGGTGTAATTATCAATTCTCTCATTGTAATCAGTTGAAGATCTTTTAAGATATTTAGGATATCTAATTAAGAGGTTGAAAATATCTCTCTTTATATATCCTAAGATATCTCCTTGTAATAACAATCCCTGGATACAATCCCCAAAACAATTCCATATCTAAAAAAAAACCATCTTTGATATCTCTCGTCTCTCTCAAGAGGGGAAGACATTAGAGAGGAGATCACTTGTACATGTTTTTAGTAAGAAATATATAGAGTGTTGCTCTACCTTACTTTCTCATTTTGATTGTATTTTTCATTCTAGCCAAACAACCTCTGAAGATGTTTTCTCAGAGGATGAGTGGCTAGACTTTTTGTCTCTTGGACGGAAGGGAGCTTGGTAAGGGACCTGACTACAAAACTGGGAGTTTTCCTTGTTTCAATTTTTAATGAAGAGGAAGTTGTGACCCGTTAATGGTTTTTATATTTTTAGTTAACTTAGAACGCCTTAAAATCACATGGGCCAACACTTGGTAAGGTAAGTAGACTCCATCCATTGAGTTACACTAGTTTATCTCTTGCGAGCCTCTGGTAGGTGGTTTAATGGTAGGATTTTCTAGAATAGCCAACACTTGGTAAGCTTTTGGACTCTAAAGAGACATACATTAGTTATCTCTATCAAGCTTGTGAAGGGTAGTCCAAGATTAAGGATCACCTTGAATGGCAAATGCTAGGTGAGAGGCACGAGCCCTTGCAAAATGCATCAGTGAGAGAGAATTAGCGTTGAAACCATTAATGGGAAGCAACTGTAACACACCGATTGGGATGATAACTATAGGTTAAATCCCCAATGTGAGGAAAGATCTGGAAATCTCCATTTTTATATGAGGGGCTTAAACTTAGTACCCTGAAAATCTAAGAGACCATTTTCTTTGTAATTAAACTCAGTTACTATTTTTTTGGTTAGCTTAAAACCAACCTTCTCCAAATCAAAGTTTATGTTTTCTTTTGAAGCTAACTTAGAAAAGAAAAAGCACCAAATCAATTCTTTAAACTAATATCAGGTGTGAAATGAAAACCCATCCTAGTGAACGATCCTAGAGCCACTATGCTATGCTAGCTGAGGCTATCCTAGTACATGGTGAAATAGGTTATAAATTTTGTTGATTACTCTCGTCTGAGGACTGAATTAGAAGACACCAGCTAGGAACAAACGAATCAAATGGTGCCTTTGTCGGGGATTGTGCCACTTCACAGTGATGTTATCTTTTTAGAATACTTGTGATCTTCATCACAAGTTTGGTGAATTTTCTTTTCTTTTACTAACTTTTCATTTTATTTCTTTTTATTTATCTTTGTTTTTTTTTTAGTTCAACTTTTAAATTAGATTTTAAAATTAAACCGTAATTTTCTTTCTTTCTAGAATTGTTATTCTTGTGTTTTCTTTGTTTTTATTTTTGTTTCAGATATTGCTAGTTGTGTATGCCATATTGGATACGAGACAATGAGCGAAGACTTGTGAAAAAAAAGATGCTCACGAAACAGAGTTGGAATTAGAAGTGGAAGTCATGGAAGTTATACCTGAAGATCAGCATAGTCAACATGCTCCAGCTGAAAATCTCAATGCATACTGACCCATAAGGGACCGCATGCATCCACCTCGTATGAGTGCACCATCATGCATAGTGCCACCTACAGAGCAACTAGTGATCCGACCACATATTATGCCACTTCTACCTATTTTTCATGGAATGGACCATGAGAATCCCTACCAGCATATCAAGGAATTTGAAGAAGTTTGCAACACTTTCCGAGATGGAGGAGCTTTAATCGACTTGATGAGGCTTAAGCTATTTCCTTTCACTTTAAAGGACAAGGCCAAAGTCTGGCTTAATTCTTTAAGGCCAAGGAGTATCCGATCTTGGACTGATTTGCAAGCTGAATTTCTCAAGAAATTTTTCCCGACTCACAGGACCAACAGCTTGAAAAGGCAAATCTCAAACTTCTCAGCTAAGGAGAATGAGAAATTCTATGAATGTTGGGAAAGATACATGGAAGCTATCAACGCTTATCCTCACCATGGCTTTGATTCATGGCTATTGGTGAGCTATTTTTATGATGGTATGTCTTCCTCAATGAAGCAACTCTTAGAAACAATGTGCAGAGGAGACTTCATAAGTAAGAATCCGAATGAAGCCATGGATTTCTTGAGTTATGTAGCTGAAGTTTCAAGAGGATGGGATGAGCCCAATTCCAAAGAAGTGGGAAGAATGAATTCTCAACCAAATGCTTCAAATGCTAAGGCTGGGATGTATACTTTGAATGAAGGAACTGATACAAAAGCAAATTATGCAACTTTGGCAAGAAGAAGAATGGAGGAACTTGAAGTACATGCCATTTCAGACACACCAATGCAAGCTAAGCCGTGTTCAATTTGTCAATCTTTTGAGCACTTGGTAGAAGAGTGTCCTATGATGCTAGCTATGAGAGAAATGTTTAGGGATCAAGCAAATTTTATTGGACTATTCAAGCCCAATAATAATGCTCCGTATAGCAACACCTATAATTCAAATTGGAGGAACCATCCGAATTTCTCTTGGAAGCCAAGGGCACCTCAGTACACGCAACCTAGCCAAGCACCCCTGCAAGCTTCAAATCTTGAACAAGCCATTGCGAATCTTAACAAGGTTGTGTGAGACTTTGTTGCAGACCATAAATCTATCAAAGATCAATTCATGCAAGTGAATGCTCAAATCAGGCAAGAAAATTCTCATATCATGCAAGAATTGGCCAATAGAGACAGAAGGATGGATGGGAAGCATAATGATCTATCTCAGAAGATAGATAATCTCCAGTAGCAGATCTCAAGGCTTACTAATCTCAACACAGTGCAAGAGAAAGGAAAATTTCCTTCTCAACCTCATTAGAATCCAAAAGCTATCCATGAAGTGGAGGCTCAGGAGTGAGAATTTCTCAGATGAGGGAAGTCAAAGCACTGATCACTCTAAGGAGTGGTAAAGAGGTTGATCTACCTACACCTAAGCCGGAGCAAGAGCCAGAACAAGAACAAGAGACTGAAGTAGAGAAAGAGAAGAGAGAGGAAAACAAAGAAAAGAAGAAAGGGAGCAGTACAAAGAAGGGGGACCTTGAAGCTAAGGTGAATGAAAAACTAGAGAGGGCCATCAATCAAGAAGAAGTGATAAAGAAGCACATGCCTCCACCTTTCCCGCAAGCTTTGCATGGCAAGAGGGGAATTAACAACGCATCAGAAATTCTTGAAGTGTTGAGGCAAGTGACAGTTAATAACCCTTTGCTAGACATGATCAAACAAGTTCCGACTTATGCAAAATTCCTGAAGGACTTGTGCACTATCAAAAGAGGGTTGAATGTAAGTAAGAAAGCCTTCTTAACTGAGCAACTAAGTTCCATTATACAATGCAAGTCCCCAGTGAAATACAAAGATCTGGGTTGTCTTACCATATCAGTGATGATTGGAGAGACGTGCGTGGAGAAAGCTTTGTTGGACTTGGGAGCAAGTGTGAATTTGCTACCCTACTCTGTCTATAAGCAATTGGGATTGGGAGAATTTAAGCCAACATCAATCACTCTATCTCTAGCAGATAGATCTGTGAAAATTCCAAGAGGTATGATTGAAGATGTCCTAGTTCAAGTTGACAAATTCTACTACCCAGTGGATTTTATTGTTCTTAATACAGATCCGGTCGCCAAAGGAACTAACTATATTCCTATCATACTTGGAAGACCATTCCTAGCTACTTCAAATGCTATCATTAATTGTAGGAATGGAGTCATGCAACTTACATTTGGCAACATGACGTTGGAACTCAACATCTTCTATATGTACAATAAACAATTCCATTCGGGAGAAGAAGAAGGACCAGAAGAGGTGTGCATGATTGATAACTTAGTGGAGGAGCATTGTGATCAAAAGATGCTAAAAGATCTGAACAAGAATTTTGGGGATCTTGATAAAGGGTTACCTGAACCCTTAAATCTGCTTGCTACTCTACCTCATTTGAAGATGAGGAAAGAAATTCTCCCTTTATTCAATGAGGAGGAAACACAAGAAGCCTTTGAAGAGGAGCCCCCAAAGCTTATTCTGAAGCCATTACCCACAGAGTTGAAGTATGCATACCTAGAGGAGAATAAGGAGAGCCCTGTTGTTATTTCTTCATTTCTTACCACTACTCAGGAGGGTTGTCTACTTGAAATCCTCAGGAAATGTAAGAAGGCAATAGGGTGAAAAATTTCTTATTTGAAAGGGATCAGCCCTTTAGTCTGTACTCATCATATATACATGGAAGAAGAAGCTAAACTAGTTCATTACCCCCAGCGAAGGTTGAATCCTCACATGCAAGAGGTGGTGTGAGCTGAGGTGCTACTCTACTTCAAGCCGGTATTATCTACCCCATATCAGATAGCCCATGGGTGAGTCCTACCCAAGTCGTGCCAAAGAAATTAGGGGTCACAGTGGTGCAAAATGATAAGGGAGAGGAAGTATCTACACACCTCACTTCAGGTTGGAGAGTGTGTATTGATTATAGAAAGTTAAATGTTGTAACAATGAAGGACCACTTCCCGTTGCCGTTTATTGATCAAGTGCTTGAGAGGGTCTCAGGCCATCCATTCTACTGTTTCTTGGATGGCTACTCCAGTTATTTTCAAATTGAAATTGCTGTTGAAGATCAGGAGAAGACCACTTTCACTTGTCCATTCGGAACTTATGCATACAACGAATGTCTTTCAGCTTATGCAATGCACTAGCAACATTCCAAAGATGCATGTTAAGCATTTTTAGTGATATGGTAGAGCATATTATGGAAGTCTTTATGGATGATATCACTGTATATGGAAGTGCATTTGACGAATGCTTAGTCAATTTGGAAGCTGTGCTGAACCGATGCATTGAGAAAGACTTGGTGCTCAACTGGGAGAAATGTCATTTCATGGTACCCCAAGAGATCGTCCTTGGGCATATTATATCTAGCCAAGGCATTGAGGTGGAGAAAGCAAAAGTTGAACTGATTGTCAAGTTGCCATCGCCAACAACTGTCAAAGGAGTAAGGCAATTCCTTGGCCATGCTGGGTTCCATAAGAGGTTCATCAAAGATTTCTCTAAACTTCCAAGACCTCTTTGTGAGCTATTGGTGAAGGATGCTAAATTTGTATGGGATGATCGATGTCAACGGAGTTTTAAAGAATTGAAGTTATTGCTGACAACCGCTCCAATAGTGAGAGCTCCCAACTGGAAATTACCATTTGAAGTGGTGTGCGATGCTAGTGACTTTGCTATAGGAGCTGTTCTTGGGCAAAGAGAAGATGGAAAGCCCTATGTGATCTATTATGCAAGCAAAACGTTGAATGAAGTGCAAAGAAACTACACAACCACAGAGAAAGAATTATTGGCTGTAGTTTTTGCCTTAGACAAATTCCGCGCTTACTTTTTTCACTGACCATTCCGCCTTGAAATATTTGTTGACTAAACAAGATGCAAAAGTGAGGCTGATCGGATGGATTCTCTTGCTTTAAGAATTCAATCTTCAAATCAAAGACAAGAAGGGAGTGGAAAATGTGGTAGCCGACCATCTGTCAAGGCTAGCCATAGCACATAATTCCCACAGTTTGCCAATAAATGATGATTTTCCAAAGGAGTCACTCATGTTGATAGAAGCTGCTTCTTAGTATGCTCATATGGCTAACTATTTAGTTACCGGAGAAGTTCCAAGTGAGTGGAAAGCACAAGATAAGAAGCACTTCTTTGCAAAAATTCATGCTTACTATTGGGAAGAGCCATTCCTATTCAAATATTGTGCGGATCAAATAATCCGGAAGTGCGTCCCTAAGTAAGAGCAATATGGGATCCTCAGTCATTTCCACGAAAGTGCATGTGGTGGCCACTTCGCTTCTCAGAAGACAACTATGAAAGTGTTGCAATTAGGTTTTTTCCGGCCATCACTTTTCAAAGACGCCCTCACCATGTGTAAAAGCTATGACAAATGCCAGAGGCTTGGGAAATTAACACGTAAGAACATGATGCCTTTGAATCCCATTTTAATAGTTGATCTATTTTATGTATGGGGCATTGACTTCATGGGACCTTTTCCTATGTCCTTTGACTATTCTTACATCTTGGTGGGAGTGGATTATGTTTCTAAATGGGTTGAAGCAATCCCGTGCAAGAGAAATGACCATAGAGTTGTTCTCAAGTTTCTCAAAGAGAACATCTTCTCCAGATTTGGAGTACCCAAAGCCATAAT
The DNA here is from genome assembly GCF_004353265.1 of Vitis riparia. NCBI lineage: Eukaryota > Viridiplantae > Streptophyta > Magnoliopsida > Vitales > Vitaceae > Vitis > Vitis riparia. The sequence continues at coordinate 292,644 of NW_023269677.1, read as the reverse complement.
CAGTGATGGGGGTACTCATTTTTGTAACAAACCGTTTGAAATTCTCTTAGCCAAGTATGGGGTGAAGCATAAGGTAGCTACACCTTACCACCCTCAGACTTCAGGGCAAGTTGAGTTAGCCAACCAGGAGATAAAGAACATACTGATGAAAGTGGTGAATACGAGCAGAAGAGATTGGTTTGTTAGGCTTCATGATTCAATATGGGCTTATAGGACAACTTACAAGACCATTCTTGGAATGTCTCCTTATCACCTAGTCTATGGCAAAGCGTGCCATCTCCCAGTTGAAGTGCAATACAAAGCTTGGTGGGCAATCAAGACACTCAACATGGACTTGAATAGAGCCAACATGAAGGGATTTCTAAACCTTAATGAGATGGAGGAATTGAGAAATGACGCCTATATGAATTCAAACATTGCAAAATAGAGATTGAAAAGATGGCATGATCAGTTAATATCCCACAAACAATTTTAGAAGGGACAAAGAGTCTCGCTCTATGACTCTAAGCTTCATATCTTCTTGGGAAAATTGAAATCAAGATAGATAGGTCCGTTTAGTATCCATGAAGTCTATTCAAATGGAGTAGTGGAGCTACTCAGCAGTACCGGGACTTTCAAAGTCAATGGCCAACGTCTGAAGCCATTCTTGGACCATTTTCTAAAGACAAGGAGGAAATCAACCTCCTTGAACCACATCAAGCCTGAAGAAAAAATGGTTAGATGGGCTTAGTTTGTCTGAAGACACTAAGTCCATATTTTTTTATTTTTTGCTTATTGTTTTGTTTTAAATTCTTATAATTCAAGTTTTATAGATTTGATATATGTTTTAAGTTAGAAATTCTAGCTTTAATTTTATTTTATTATGACTTTGATTAAATTTTTGATGATCAAAATAGGGGAAGTAAAAAACAGAGGAAAACATAGCACTTCGCAAGACAAAAACTCAATGCGAAAAATTTCGCATCGGCCATTCTCAATGCGAACTTAATGCAAAAAATTTCGCATCAGCTTTTCTCAATGAAAAAATTTTCGCATCACCCATTCTCAATGCGAACTCATTGCGAAAATTTTTGCACCGCCAATTCTCAATGCAAAAATTTTTGCATCAGTTTCGTACCGCCAACTCTCAATTTGAAAATTTTCACATCACCATTTTGCATTAGAAAGTCCAATTTCGCATCAGCAATCTCCATTTTTCATTAGCAATCACCATTTCACATTAGCCACTAGCCATGCGAAATGCGTGTGAAATGCCAATGGTCACTTAACGACTAAGAGTGAAGCCAAAAGTCATTTGAATTTCCTATTTAAAGCCTCCAACTCATCATTTGGCATAAGCATCCTCTGTTGCGAAGAGTTCACTGCTGCCTTGTGAAGCAAAATCCTCACCAATCCACGCCCCGTGGCCACCAAGGAAAAGTAAAGCAATCCATATCTCATCCAGATCAGCTATGGTGTGCACCAGAGGGGGCCATACAGACCCGTCCACATCTCGCGAGGCTCGTCCAAGCGCCTCTGCTCCTCAGGATCCATCTCAGGCCTCTCAGGCCCTGACCGTGTCATCTCCTGAGAGTAGAGTACCTTCTAGCCCTCCTCAGCGCTGGTATTCGACACGGAGACCGCCAATTTCTCCGTCCCCAGAGCCATCAGTATGCCGTGTTCCACCAAAGAGAGCCAGGACCTCAGGCCCTGGAGAGACACAGGCTCCAGCCAATTCTCAAGCCCTATAAGATATTCAGAGACCTTCAAGCATTGCTCCTGAAGTCATCATCAAGAGACCAGTGGTTACTACGCCTCTTATTCTAGGCAATTTGGATTGTAGAGCTAAGCCATTTCACTATGAGCTCTACTTCGACATGGAGGCTATGCGACAACAGCCAGACCTTCAGGATTCATTTGGATTGCTCCAGAGGTATCATCTCGAGCGTCTGATGACTCCTAGAGAGTTTTTCTGTCCTAGAGTAGCAATGGATTTCTATCAGTCCATGACTACTCAGGGCGTCTAGGGTTCCATAGCCATTCGTTTCAGTATAGACGGACGTCAGGGTATCTTAGAGGCTAGGCATATTGCTGAGGCTCTCCATATTCCATTTCAGCCAGAGGATCCATAGTAGTTCAGACAGTGGACCTCCACATCTCAAAGAAACATGGTTCGCATTCTATCACGAGGGACTTCTGGAGATACATGCCTGCTACGTAAGGAGCTTCCATCTGAGATGCTCCTAATAGATGTGTTGTTGAGGCCTAACATTTTCCCTCTCCAGCATTCAGTGCAGAGGCGAGGACCTATTTTAGATGCACTATACAGGATATGTATGGGTTTCTATTTTGGTCCACACCATCTGATCATGGCTGCTCTCCTATACTTCGAGGATAAAGTGCATAGGAAGAAGCTACAGCGAGCTGACGCGATTCCATTACTATTTCTGAGGCTTCTCTGCCATACATTAGAGCATATGGGCTACCCTACTGAGCCCTATCTCGAGCACCGCCACCATTGTCGAGAGCCTTTCACTCTCGACCAATGGACACAGCTAGTAGAGAGGAATTCAGCCGAATTAGCACATGAAGCAGCCCCACCCAGGCCAGTACCTCCAGTACTAGCACAGCCTGACCAGGCACAGTAGGATGAGCATCCCACATAGTCTATTCCATCCACCCCTGCTACACCACCTATGCCTCAGGCAGCCTCTATTGATCCTCCAGCTACACCGCCTGTTCCACCAGTTGTACCTCCTCCATCACAAGACTTTATCACCATTTTTGGTTCAGAGTTTCGTGGTATGGTATTATTATTTAGAACACTCAATGCCACACATGACGCTCTATTCCGAAAGATGAGAGACATCCAAGATCAGTAGGATTGTCATTCTATTATTCTTGACCAGCATACTGCTATCCTTCGTCAGATACAGCAGCATCTAGGTCTTGCACCACCTCATACTGATATTCCTGGGCCATCAGAGCCGAGAGCTCTAGTTGAGGAGACGATTCCACCTAAGGAGACCATCGTAACTGATGTCTCACCTCACGCCACTCACGAGACAGCCCTAGAGCCATCATGTCCACCAGAGGACCCCGCTCCTTGATCATTTCTTTATATTGTATTTACTTAGTATATTAGTTGATATTATATATTCTGGGATTGGATGTATTACATGATCATTTCATTGGACTTTCTCATAGTAATATATACATATGATTTTTGTTTATACTTGGCATTTTCTATCTCCTTTACTCATTAATCTTTTGTTTTTTGAATCATGTGGTTTTTCTTATACGACTCATACTCCATGTCACTCAGGAAGTACCACTTCCTTCCTTTAGTTATAATTGTTCTTGACACATTGAGGACAATGTTGATCTTGGTTTGGAGGGAGGGAGTAAAGGAAGGAAGTTGTTGATAATGCTAAGTTATCTTGTTAATTTAGTAAGTTTTGCTTAATTTTTTAAAAAAATTCTTAATTTTAAAAGTTTTACTCTACTCTACATGGTTATTAAGGAAAAATTCTCAAAATGAAATGAGAAAAATTGAATTCTCACCTTTTTATTTGAATAGTAGAGTCGTATTATGCTTATTGAGGTTGATGAATTATTGAAACTCCTATTGAATTCAACCTTATTTCTTCCACTTTAATCTTACTACACACTGTGCACTTTAGATTCCAATTATAAGATGATAAACTGTCTCACCTCCTGAACTTAGGAAAATTCAAACTTGGTACCTTTGACCTCGTTTTAAATAGTGTTGGGACACCTTATAAAAGGTCAATGAGACTTGAAAAAAAAAAGAGAAAAAGAGAAAAAGAACAAAGTGTTTTGCTTGCTTTGAAACCAGAGCGAGGTCTAAGGGGTATATGCTGAAAATATTTTAAACCTAGTGCCCTAAGCCTTAATTGGTTGGGAGTCACCGACCTCACTGCTTGTTATAAGGGTGAATAGGTAGAGTTTAACATATTGTAGGTGCTTAGGTATTAAATTCCAATCTCAAAAGTCCAGGGTAAAATCCGAGGAGTTAGTGGTCAAAAGATCCTTAAAGCTTGATGCCCTAAACTTTGATTGGTTGGGAGTCATCAATGGACCCCCGTTACATGGACACTTTAGAAAATAATACCTTTAGCATTGCACTCCTACAAGAAAAAAATTGTGAAATAAAAGAGGTGCGTTCTTAGGCTATTGAAAGTGGTCATTTTGCTGAAGTCTGAAAGATCTAGGTTGGGGGCAGAGATTAGTTCAAATTACTATATTCAGAAGATAATAAATAACACTTAGATTTTTATGGAAGAGTACTAATTGAGCCTAGGAGAGTGAAAATCCTATCATGACTTAAATTTGCATAATGCTTACTCTTTATGAATTATGATCAGGTAAGATTTTTGATACCCTCTTGTTGAAATATGAGTTTTGTTTCTTTAATGTTCCATGTGAGAGTATGTTTTGCAATCATGCCACTTATGATTTGTTGGAAGTGATCAACATGATTTTGTAAATTATATTACTATCTTAATTTTTGTTTTGTTTTTCTCTCCTTCATTGCTAAGGGACTAGCTATATGTCAGTTGGGGGAAGTGATTACTACTCAAAAAGTGCTCTTTTATAGCTTGTTATAAACTCTTTTAAACACTTTTGAGTAGTAATTAATACCTTTTAACTCAATTGGCACGTTAAGGACCCTTGCAAATGTTTTTAATCAATTTTTGGCTAATTTTGGTGTTTTGGTAGCTTTTTGATCATTGAAGAAAGCCAAGAATGGGGGAGAACTTTGTGAAACCCTTGGGAATGAGTTTCCAAGCCAATCAAGAGATGCAAGGAAGAAGATCAGAGAGAGAAATCCATCATGAAGCAATTTTACATGGTGATGCGAAATCTTCACATGCTATGTGAAATTCAAAGGACAACAGTTGCAAGGAAAATTTTGAGCACTTTCTGGAGTCCATTATTTTCATGCTATATACCATTTTGAAGCTCAGGAAGTCAAGAGTCTAACCCTTCAAACAGTGTGTAATTTGGAGCTGAAACAGAGAAGTTATGGCTGTTTGAAGGCAACTATGCAAAGCTAAAGAGGAATTTCGCATTGACATTTCCTGATGCGAAAATTTTCACATTGGCATTCCTTGATGCGAAAATTTTTGCACTGACATTTCTCAATGCGAAAATTTTCATAGCACACTTTTCCAATGTGAAAATTTTCTCACTAACTTTCTCTTATGCGAAATTTTTCGCACTACCTTTCTCCAATGCGAAAATGTAATAGTTAGATATTTTACACCGACTCTTTTAGATTTTTTGCCTTAAGATATTTAGTGTAATTATCAGTTCTCTCCTTGTAATCAATTGAAGATCTTTTAAGATATTTAGGATATTTAATTAAGAGGTTGAAAATATATCTCTTTATATATCCTAAGATATCTCCTTGCAAACAATCCCCATATACAATCCCCGAAACAATTCCATATCTCAAAAAAACCATCTTTGATATCTCTCGTCTCTCTTAAGAGGGGAAGACATTAGGGAGGGGATCACTTGTACATGTTTTTAGTAAGAAATATACAGAGCGTTACTCTACCTTACCTTCTCATTTTGATTGTATTTTCATTATAGCCAAACAACCTCTGAAGATGTTTTCTCAGAGGATGAGTGGCTAGACTTTTTGTCTCTGGAAAGAAGGGAGCTTGGTAAGGGACCTGACCACAAACATGGGAGTTTTCCTTGTTTCAATTTTTAATGGAGAGGAAGTTGTGACCCGTTAATGGTTTTTATATTTTTAGTTAACTTAAAATGCCTTAAAATCACCTAGGCCAACACTTGGTAAGGCAAGTGGATTCCATCCATTGAGTTACACTAGTTTGTCTCTTACAAGCCTCTGGTAGGTGGTGTAAAGGTAGGATTTGCTAGAATAGACAACACTTGGTAAGCTTTTGGACTCTAAGGAGACATCAATTAGTTATCTCTTGTGAGCTTGTGAAGGGTAATCTAAGGTTAAGGATCACCTTGAATGACAAATGTTAGGTGAGAGGCACAAGCCATTGCAAGATGCATCAGTGAGAGAGAATTAGTGTTGAAACCATTAATGGGAAGCAACTGTAACACACCGATTGGGAGGATAACTATAGGTTAAATCCCCAATGCGAGGAAAGATCTAGAAATCTCCATTTTTATATAAGGGGCTTGAACTTAGTACCCTGAAAATCCAAGAGACCATTTTCTTTGTAATTAAACTAAGTTACTATTTTTTTGGTTAGCTTAAAACCAACCTTTTCCAAGTCAAAGTTTATGTTTTCTTTTAAATCTAACTTAGAAAAGAAAAAGTACCAAATCAATTCTCTAAACTAATATCAGGTGTGAAATGAAAACCCATCCCAGTGAACGATCCTAGAGCCACTATACTATGCTAGCCGAGGCTATCCTAGTACATGGTGAAATAGGTTATAAATTTTGTTGATTACTTCCGTCTAAGGACTGAATTAGAAGACACCAGCTGGAAACAAACGAATCAGTATGGTTGACATGAACTTCACGTTGTGAGCTCAAGGCTTTAGATGCTATTAACAGGTTACAGTTCTGGATGACATGAGCTACTCTAGCTCATAAGCTTAGAGCTTTAGATACTATGAACAACTGTCAGCTTTGGTTCACATGAATGACTCTCGATCATGAGCTTAAGCCTCTTAATGTTATAAATAACTCAAGGTTGTTGATGACATGAAAGACTTCAGGTTGTGAGCTTAAGGCTCTTGATGGTATGAACAACATAGGGTTGTGGAGTACATGATCTACTATGGGTTGTGAGCTGAAGGCTCTAGATGCTACAAACAATTCTAGGTTATGGTTGACTTGAACGACTCCGGGTCATGAGCTTCGGGCTATAAATGCTATGAACGGCTTAGGGTTGTTAATGACACAAAAGACTCTGGATCATGAGCTTAGGGCCCTAAATGCTATGAACACCTCAGGATTGTGCATGACATGAATGACTCAAGGTTGTGAGCTAAGGGCATTAGATACTATGAGCATCTCAAGGTTGTGGGTGACATGAATGACTCGGATCGTGAGCTCAGGGCTCTAGATACTATGAACATCTTAGAATTGTGGTTGATATGAGTGACTATAGGTCATGAGCACAAGGCTTTAGATACTATGGATAACTTAGAGTTGTCAATGGCATAAGCCACTTTAGGTCGTGAGCTCAGGGCTTTAGATGTTATGAACAACTCTGGATTGTGGTTTACATGAATGACTCTAAGTTGTGAGCTCAATCCTTTAGATTTTATGAACATCTCAGGGATGTGGATGACATAAATGACTCTATGTCTTGAGCTTAAGGCTTTAGTTGCTATAAACAATGCTAGGTTATGGTTGAGATGAACGACACTAGGTCGTGAGCTCAAGGCTTTAGATGTTATGAACAACTCAGGGCTTTCGATGACATGAGCCACTCTTGGTTGTGAGATCAGGGCTTTAAATGCTTTGAATAACTTTAGGTTGTTGATGATATGAAAGGCTATGGGTCGTGAGGTTAAGACTAATGATTCTATGAATAACTCAAGGCTATGGATTTCATGAATGACTCTAGGTCTAGAGCTCGGGGCCCTAAATGCAATGAACAACTATAGGTTGTGGTTGACATCAAAGACTAATGGTCGTGAGCTTAGGGCTTTAGATGCTATGAACAGCTTAAGGCTGTCAATGACATGAGCCACTCTAGGTCTTATGCTCAAGGCTTTAGAGGCTACAAAAAACTTAGGGTTGTGGTCAACCTAAATGACTTCGGATCGTGAGCTCAGGTCTCTAGATGTTATGAACAACTCAGAGCTGTTGATGACATGAAAGACTCTAGGTTGTGAGCTCAGTGCACTAGATTCTATGAATAAGACAAGGTTATGCATGACATGAATGACTCTAGTTTGTGAGCTCAGGGCCCTAGATACAATGAACAACTCTGGGTTATGGTTGGCATGAAAGATTTTAGGTCATGAGCTCAAGGCTCTAGATGTTATGAATAACTCAAGGATGTGGAATACATAAGCCACTCTGGGTCTTAAGCTCAAGGCTATAGATGTTGTGAATAGCTTAGGCCTATGGTTGACATAATGACTTTGGGTTCTGAACTCATAGCTTTAGATGATATGACAGGGCTTTAGCCTTAGCTCAGGGCCATCGATGACATGAGTTACTCTTAGGCATGAGCTTAGAGCTTAAAATGCCATGGACAACTCTGGGTTGTGGTTGAGATTAATGACTTCAGGTCATGATCTTAGGGCTCTAGATGCTATGAGTAGCTCAGGGTTATCGATGACAAGAAACACTATGGGACATGAACTTAGTCCACTAGATGTTATGGACAACTTTGCGTTATGGTAGACATGAACAACTCTAGGTCATGAGCTCAGGGCTCTTGATGCTATGAATAACTCAAGGCTATTGATGACATGAAAGACTTCAGGTCGTGAAGTTAAGGCTCTTAATGTTATGAATAGCTAAAGGTTGTAGATGACATGAGCTACTCTGGGTGGTGATCTTAAGGCTCTAAATGCTATGAACAACTCAAGGATATGGATGACATGAGCTCCTCCTAGTAATAAGCTCAATGATTGGGTTGTGACATAGTGCCCTAAATGCAATAAATAGCTCTAGGTTGCGGTTGACGTGAAAAACACTAGGTCATAAGCTCAAAGCTCTAGATGCTATGAACACCTTAGGGTTATGGATGACATGAATCACTTTCGGTCTGGAGCTCACGGCTTTAGATGCTATGAATAGCTCTAGGATATTGTTGACATGAACTACCCTAGGTCATGAGTTAAGGGCTTCAGATGCTATGAACAACTCAGAGTTATCAATAACATGAGCCTCTCTGGGTTATGAACCCAGGGCTGAAGATGCTATGAACACCTCTAGGTTGTGGTTGACATGAACAACTCTAGGTCTTGAGCTTAAGGCTCTAGATTTTATAAGTAGCTCAGGGCTCTCGATAACATGAAAGACTCTAGGTTATGAACTCAAGGCTCTAGTTCTATGAACAACTCAAGTCTATCGATGACATGAAAGACTCTGGGTCATGAAATCTAGGGTCTATATTCTATGAACATCTTAGTGTTGTGGATGATATGAATGACACTGGGTCGTGAGCTCAGAGCCCTAGATCCAATGAATAATGTTGGGTTGTGGTTGACATGAAAGACTCCAGGTCATGAGCTTAGAGCTCTAGATGCTATGAACAGCTCAAGATTGTGGATGACTTGAGCCACTCTTGGTCTTAAGCTCACGACTCTATATGCTATGAATAGCTCTTAGTTGTGGTTGACAAGAATGACTCTCAGTCATGAGCTTAAGGATTTAGATGCTGTAAACAACTCAAGGCTATCAATGACATGAAAGACTTTGAGTCATGAGCTTAGGACTCCAGATTCTATGAGCAACTTAGAGCTATGGATAACGTGAACAACTTTGGGTCATGAGCTTAGGTACCTAGATGCAATGAATGACTCTAGGTAGTGGTTGACATGAAAGACTCTAGTTCATGAGGTCCGGGCTTTAGATGTTATGAACAACTTAGTTGATTCATCCCCAATTGGTGTAATATAGTCCTTAGACGGGAGTTACCAACAAAATTTATAAACCTTATTCACCTATTAAGGTAGCATAGCTAGCATAGTATAATGGTTATAAGATCGTCCATAGGGATGAGTTTTCATATTACGAGTGATATTATTTAAAGTACTGAAATAGTGGTTTTTCTTTTATGAGTTAGCTTTAAAAGAAAACATAATTTTAGTTGAAAAAGGTTGTTTTAAGTTAACAACAAATAGTAACTGGGATTAATTACAAAGAAATGGTTTCTTGGAGTTTTAGGTCACTAGGTTCAGGTTCCTTAGACAAAAGGGGAAGATTCCGGATCTTTTCCTCACATTGGGGATAATAACATAAAGAATGGTTATCTCCCGAACTGGTGTGTATTTAGCAACCAGGATTTCATCCCACTGGTCCATGAAAAATTGTAGTTGCTTCCCATTAATGGTTTCAAACACTAAAGACCTCTTACTATGAATCATCTTTCAATGGCCCATAAGAGATAACTAATAGACATCCATGGGTTCTGATTACTACCAAAAAGTGCTATTTTGTAGACCTAATTATAATGGTTTTAAGCACCTTTGGGTAGTAATCATATTCATTTAACCCAATTAATTCATTAAGGTCCTTAGTAATTGGTTTTAACCATTTTGTGGCAAGTTTACATGTTTATATCAGCTTATGAATCAATTCAAGCATGCCAAATGATGGAGGAGCTACTTGGACAAGTTAAAGCAAGCTTTTAGCTACACCAAAGCAAGCCAACAAAAGGAGAGAAGCAAAGAAAAGCAAAGGAGAGAAGCAAAGAGAAGCAAAGAGGAAAACAGAGGACAGAAGCCGCAGTCTTCTTTGGCACTTTTGGAGCACTTCCCGAAGTCCATTTTCTACATACTATATACCATTTCAAAGATCAGGAAGTCAAGAATCCAACGCTTTAAACCGTGTATGATTTGGAGCTGAAACGAGGAAGTTATGACCTTTGGAAGACAACTGCTCCAGGTGTGCGAATGGTGTGCGAGTTTCGCACACCCCCTTCAGGTGTGCGAAAATTTCGCACACCCCTTGCGTGGTGCGACTTTTCCCCTGTTTCTGCCAACTCCACATGAGATCTTTTCTTTTAGATATTTTTGAATAAATTTCAATTCTTCTCCTTGTAATCCACCAATCATAAGATTTCTTAGCTAGGAAGGATGGAAAAGCTTCTCTATATATATTCCCTTGCATCCGTTGTAAAACATATACCCATTAATAGAGAAATATATAAAGCTTTGTTTTTCTCTCTTCTCCGGTTCTTCCCCATTTCTATTTTCTTAGTAGCCAAACATCCTTGGTGGATGAAATCCCCAAGGATGAGAGGCTAAAACCTTTTAAGTGTCTCAAAGTATGGATGTTATGTGATGGCTTGGATGCAATCCCATGGAAATTTCTCGCATCCGGAAGGTAAGGTAGTCGTTTTTCATTAATGGTTCATTAATGTAAAGTTTGGTTTTTATTTCCTTTGGACAACTTCCAACGGCCAATACTTGATAAGCTTTTGGATTTCTATCCATTGATTATCTCCTACGAGCTATTGGAAGGTGAGGTTTTCAATTCCAAGTTTTGCATTAATCCATTAGAACCAATTTCAATGGCCATTGAAAGGTGAGTTTATCAGTTGGAATGACTTTGAGTTGCCAATATTTGGTAAGCTTTTGGCTCTAGACCATTAGTTATCTCTTACGAGCCATTCAAAGGAAGTCTAAGGTGAATAACCATTGATGAAATTCACTACCATCTGTTTTGCCATTTTAAAGGATTAAAACTTGATTTGCTAAATCCATACCAGTTCGGGAAGCAAGCATCACCATAGTTGCAACCCCAACGCGAGGAGCCTATCCTGAGATTTCCAATTTGCATAAGAGCCAGAGCATAGCTATCCTATCTTTGAGAAACTTGTTTTTACACCCTTTCACTTTAGTCTTTAATGTTAGCTTAAATTAGTTTAAATCTTTCTAAATCATTTACATCTTCTTTTAAAGCTAACATCCATAAGAAAATCACCTATTTTCCTAATTTGAATATCACTTGTGTTTGCGAAAACCCTTCCCAGTGAATGATCCTAGAACCACTATGCTATAGTAGCTTGGCTACTTTAGTAATAGTATTTAAGGTATAAATTTTGTTGATACGCTTTTAAAGCTAAGCTACCATGAGTCGCATCAAATGGCGCCGTTGCCGGGAAAGGTGCCACAAGCACAGTGAAGCAACCATTAAGGGTAACTTGTGATCTTCATCACAAGTTTGGTGAGTTTTCTTATAATTTAGTTAATTTTTTTTTTATTCTCTTTTCTTTTATTTTTGTTTTAATTTCAATTTGTGCATTCCTTGTTGGATTCGAGACCAAGAGGGAACCCTGGTACAAGTTGAAGAAAATAGCCTTAGTTGAATATCATTTTTTTAGAAATGGAAATTCCACATGAAGATCAAAGCTCTCATTATGATCATGAGAAGGACAAATTTGCATACTTATCCATGAGGGATCGGATTGAATTGGGGAAAAGGCAAGTTCAACAAAGCCAATGGGGTAGTGATCAAAGCTCTCAACATCAACCGAAGGACAAATTCGCATACCTATCCATGAGGGATCAGATTGAATTAGGGAAAAGGCAAGTTCAACAAAGCCAATGGGGTAGTAAGTATGCTTTGAATGGAGATGATTCATATGAGCATACGGTAGGGGAGTGCCCTACCATTCCAACTGTGAGAGACATGTGCGGTTACCAAAGCTCCTACACCTCAAGTTGGAATAACCATCCCAACCTTACAACCCAACCTCAACCTCAACCATCAATGAGTACATCTTCATTGGAGCAAGCCATTTTGAATATAAGCAAAGTCATGCAGGACTTTGTAGGTGAGCAACAAAAGATCAACTCTCATCTTAATGAAAAGATTGATAATTTGGAGAGTTCAATAAATGTAAGAATGGAGGAGGTTTATAATGATCTATCACTAAGGATAGAAAAAGTTCAAGACTCCATTGAGAAGCTCACCAAACTCGACATAGCAAGGGGGAAAAGGAAGCTTCCTCCTCAACCCCACCATAACCTTCAAGGAACCAATGCAAAAAGATCAAGGAAAGTGTTGAAGATAGACACTTTGGTGGGGGATTGCTATGACAACTCTATGGACCAACCTTCCATTGAAAATCATAAGGTTCAAGATGATAAAGGGTTACTTGAACCCTTTAAAGCATCCACTTCTGTAGGGAAGAGAAGAGAAACAAATTCCCTTGGACCAAATGGGAAGGATGCCAATTTTGTTTGGGATCCAGGGGGAATTCAGCATGACGTGGGTGTGTGAGTGAGGATGAGCTAAATAGTTCATCTTCTTTTTGGGGTACATGCTATCAGCTTCATTTAAATTCTATGTTTTCTTTAAATTTATGCATGTTTTAGTTTGAATTCTTAGCTTTACTTTAGTTTTAATATGTTTTTAAGATGAATTTTGAAGTGTTCATGCAGGTACGATGCTTGCAAAAATCGAAATGGAGGTGAAATAGAGGAAACAGGGGAAGCCAAAAACAGAGGAAAACAGAGCAATTCGCACCACCCTATTTCGGAAAATGTTGGGCACATTTAGATCACTTCCTGAAGTTCATTTCATGTGTACTATATGTCGTTTCAAAGCTTGGGAAGTCAAGAGTCCAGAGCTTCAAACGGTGAGCGATTTGGAGTTGAAATGAAAAAGTTATGGTCGTTTGAAGATGACTGTGCAAAGCTTAAACGGAAATGTTGCAGCCGCACCCATTTTGCTACTGTTGGACACGTTTTTGGAGTACTTTCTGGAGCTCAAATTATGCATACCATATGTTGTTTTGAAGCTTAGGAAGTCAGGAGTCCAGTGGTTCAAACGGTTCTCAATTTGGATTTGAAACGAAGAAGTTATGACCATTTGAAGGAGCCACAATTTTGCATTTGGACGGGTGAACAGTGCCCTGTGCGAAAAATTCGCACACCCCCTTCAGGTGTGCGAAACTTGCACACCACCCTCCCTTGTGCGAAAATTTCGCACACCACCCCCCCTTGTGCGAATTTTTCAGCTTCTTCATCCCTACCCTCCCATTCCTAAGCCTCTAAGCCTCATTTCTTTGCTCCATTATGCCTAAGACCCAAGGAGGCTATGCCACAGCTCCCCAGAGTAGTCAAAGAGCCCCGCGCACCCTGGGATCACACACATGAAGCCTCTCACTCCATTTCTGACCTCCTTAAACCATCAAAGCCCATAGCTCTAACTGAGAGCTCCAGTTGAGGAGACTATGCCATCCAAGGAGAATACCAGAATAGAGGCCAAAGTCTTGATCCAACCTACTCAAGAGGCCACCACAGATGCATCAACTCCACAGGACCCTTCCATTACTTGATCATCTCTTTAATTTTTGTATTTACATATTAGTATAGATAATTCCATGTTTTGATGTTTTATATTGGATGTATTACTGATGATACATCATATATAGACATCATTTTTTGTTTAAACTTGACATTTTTCTATTTCCTCTACTCACTAATTCTTATGTTTTCTTTGAAACATATGGTTTCTCCTACATGACTTAGACTCCATGTCACTCAGGAGGTACCACTTCCTCCCTATTTTTTAATCGCTTTGTCACATTGAGGACAATGTTCAGCTTGGTTGGGGGGAGAGTTGAGGAAGGAAGTATTGTTATTAATGCTAAGTTATTTTGGTAATTTAGTTGCTTTTTGCTTAATTTTAAAATTTTTTAAGTTTTTATTCTACTCTCCATGGTTATTAAGGAAAAATTCTCAAAAGCAAATGGGAAAAATTAAATTCTTATCTTATTGCCATAGTCTTAGAGTTTGTATTATGCTTACTAAAGTTGATGAATTGTTGAAACTTCTATTGAATTCAAGCTTAGTTCTTCCACTTTAAGCTTATCACACACCGTGCACACTAGGTTCCATTTATAAGATGAAGAACTATTTCCCTCTTGACTTAGGAAAATTTAGACTTGGTACCTTTGACCTCATTTTAATAGTGTTGAGACACCTTATAAAAGGCTAATGAGCCCTTGAAAGAGAAAAAGAAAAAAATGTTTACTTGCCTTGAAACCCGAGCAAGGTCTAAGGGGTATATGGTGAAAATCTTTAAAACCTGGTGCCCTAAGCCTTAATTGGTTGGGAGTCACCGACCTCAATGCTCGTTACAAGGGTGGATAGGTGGAGTTTAACATACTGTAGGTGCTTGGGTATTTAAAAATTTATTCTCAAAAGTCCGGGGTGAAATCCGAGGAGTGGTTGAAAAATCTTTAAAACTTGATGCCCTAAACCTTGATTGGTTGGGAGTCATCGATGGACCCCCGTTACATGGACAATTTAGAAAAGAATGCCTTTAAGCTTTGCACTCCTACAAGAAAAAAATTGTGAAAGAAAAGAGGTGCGTTCTTAGCCTATTGGAGGTTGATTAGTTTGCTAAGATTTGAAAAGAACTAGGTTGAGGGGAGAGATTAGTTTGACATACTATATCCGGAAACTAATAAATAACACAGATTTTTGTGGAAGATTAAGTGTTGGACCTTTGGGAGTGGAAATTATTTTGATACTCAAAATTTGCATAATCCTCGCTCTTTGTATGTTGTGATAGGTAAGTTATTTGATGACTCTTGTTGATGATTGAGTTTTATATCCTTGACTTGCCATGTGAGAGTTTGATCCAATCATGCCACTCATATCATTTTTTGGAGTGATTTGCATGATCCCTTTTATGTATATTATAGTTTACTTAGTTTTTATCTCCTCCATTGCTAAGGGATTAGCAATGAGTCGGTTGGGGGGTGTGATTACTACCAAAAAGTGCTATTTTGTAGACCTAATTATAATGGTTTTAAGCACCTTTGGGTAGTAATCATATTCATTTAACCCAATTAATTCATTAGGTCCTTAGTAATTGGTTTTAACCATTTTGTGGCAAGTTTACATGTTTATATCAGCTTATGAATCAATTCAAGCATGCCAAATGATGGAGGAGCTACTTGGACAAGTTAAAGCAAGCTTTTAGCTACACCAAAGCAAGCCAACAAAAGGAGAGAAGCAAAGAAAAGCAAAGGAGAGAAGCAAAGAGAAGCAAAGAGGAAAACAGAGTACAGCAGCTGCAGTATTCTTTGGCACTTTTGGAGCACTTCCCGAAGTCCATTTTCTATATACTATATACCATTTCAAAGCTCAGGAAGTCAAGAATCCAACGCTTCAAACCGTGTATGATTTGGAGCTGAAACGAGGAAGTTATGACCTTCGGAAGACAACTGCTCTAGGTGTTCGAAAATTTCGCACACCCCCTTCAAGTGTGCGAATGGTGTGCGAGTTTCGCACACCCCCTTCAAGTGTGCGAATGGTGTGCGAGTTTCGCACACCCCCTTCAGGTGTGCGAAAATTTCGTACACCCCTTGCGTGGTGCGAATTTTCCCCTGTTTCTGCCGACTCCACATGAGATCTTTTCTTTTAGATATTTTTGTATAAATTTCCATTCTTCTCCTTGTAATCCACCAATCATAAGATTTCTTAGCTAGGAAGGATGGAAAAGCTTCTCTATATATATTCCCTTGCATCCGTTGTAAAACATATACCCATTAATAGAGAAATATATAAAGCTTTGTTTTTCTCTCTTCTCCGGTTCTTCCCCATTTCTATTTTCTTAGTAGCCAAACATCCTTGGTGGATGAAATCCCCAAGGATGAGAGGCTAAAACCTTTTAAGTTTCTCAAAGTATGGATGTTATATGATGGCTTGGATGCAATCCCATGGAAATTTCTCGCACCCGGAAGGTAAGGTAGTCGTTTTTCATTAATGGTTCATTAATGTAAAGTTTGGTTTTTATTTCCTTTGCACAACTTCCAACGGCCAATACTTGATAAGCTTTTGGATTTCTATCCATTAGTTATCTCCTACGAGCTATTGGAAGGTGAGGTTTTCAATTCCAAGTTTTGCATTAATCCATTAGAACCAATTTCAATGGCCATTGAAAGGTGAGTTTATCAGTTGGAATGACTTTGAGTTGCCAATATTTGGTAAGCTTTTGGCTCTAGACCATTAGTTATCTCTTACGAGCCATTCAAAGGAAGTCTAAGGTGAATAACCATTGATGAAATTCACTACCATCTGTTTTGCCATTTTAAAGGATTAAAACTTGATTTGCTAAATCCATACCGGTTCGGGAAGCAAGCATCACCATAGTTGCAACCCCAACGCGAGGAGCCTATCCTGAGATTTCCAATTTGCATAAGAGCCAGAGCATAGCTATCCTATCTTTAAGAAACTTGCTTTTACACCCTTTCATTTTAGTCTTTAATGTTAGCTTAAATTAGTTTAAATCTTTCTAAATCATTTACATCTTCTTTTAAAGCTAACATCCATAAGAAAATCACCTATTTTCCTAATTTGAATATCACTTATGTTTGCGAAAACCCTTCCCAGTGAACGATCCTAGAACCACTATGCTATAGTAGCTTGGCTACTTTAGTAATAGTATTTAAGGTATAAATTTTGTTGATATGCCTTTAAAGCTAAGCTACCATGAGTCGAATCAGGTTCCATGGAGCCCGAAAAGCTTACCAAGTATTGGCCATTCAAGGTGATCCTAACCTTGGATTACCCTTCAAAGGCTTGTAAGAGATAACTAATGGATCTCCAAGGAGTCCGAAAAGCTTACCAAGTATTGGCCATTCTAGGTAATCCTACGTTTAAACTACCTCCTAGAGGCTCGTAAGAGATAACTAATGGATCTTTAGGGAGCCTGAAAAGCTTACCAAGTATTAGCCATTCTAGGTAATCCTACCTTTAAACCACCTCCCAGAGGCTCGTAAGAGATCACTAATGGATCTCCAGGGAGTCCGAAAAGCTTACCAAGTATTGGCCCAGGTGATTTTAAGGGATTTTAAGTTAAACCTTAAAATAAAAACCATTAATGGGTAACAACTCTCCTCATTTAAAGCAAAGAAAACTCCCACCTTTGTATCCGGATCCTTTACATAGCTTCCTTCAGTCCAAGAAATGAAAATCCTGGCCACTCATCCTCTGAGAAAACATCCTCAGAGGTTGTTTAGCTAGAAAGAAAATAAAAACAAAATGAATAGGTAAGGCAGAGCAAAGCTTTGTGTATTTCTTACTAAAAGAATTTACAAGTGTTGTTTGGAATTTATTCCTAGATCTCCCAAGAGATATTACAAAAAAGATATTTTAGGACATATATAGAGAGATATTTTTAACCCCTCATCTAGATATCCTAAATATCTAAAAATATCTGAAAATTACATAGGAGGATTTTTCACAAGGTTTGTGAAATTTCACACATGGTGCAAAATTCATCAGTCTTGCTCTCTGTCCTGCAGCTTGTACTCCTTTTGGCATTTTGCATAGCCATGCGAAATTGATGGATGTTAGATTTCTTCTCTGATTATCTTCCTTGCATACTTGATTGATTTGGAAAAGGCTACGAAGCTCTCCAAAACTTGGATTCTTCATGTGTTTGAGCTTGAACTTGCTTTGCCATGGACTATACAAAATTCTCCCTCATTCTTGGTTTGTTTTAATGATCAAAGAGCTATCAAAAACACTAAAACTTGCCAAAAACTAATTAGAAACATTTGCAAGGGTTTTTAATGTGCCAATTAAGTGAAAAGGCAATAAATACTACTCAAAAGTGTTTAAAAGAGCTTATAACAAGCTATAAAAGAGCACTTTTTTAGTAGTAATCACTCCCTCAACTGACATATTGCTAGTCCCTTAGTAATGAAGGAGAGAAAAAAGAAAAATAGACAGTAAATTAATTTACAAAATCATGCTGATCACTTCAAAAAATTTTCAAGTGGCATGATGTAGAGCATACTCTCTCATGGGAAATGAAAGAAGCAAAACTCAATCTTCAACAAGAGTTTATCAAATATTTTGCCTAATCACAATTCATAAAGAGTAGGCATTATGCATATTTAAATATTAAAAGAATTTCCACTCCTAAAGGGCCAAACCTTACTCTCCCACAAAAATCTGTGTTAAGCTTGTTAGTTTCCGAATATTGTATGTTGAACCAATCTCTCCTTCCAACCTAGTTCTTTCTCAAACTTTAGTAAACTGATCAACCTCTCATAGGTTAAGAACACATCTCTTTTATTTCAGAATTTTTTTCATTGCAGGTGTGCAATGCTAAAGGTATTGTTTCCTAAACTCTCCATGTAACGGGGATCCATCGATGACTCCCAACCAATCAAGGTTTAGGGCATCAAGCTTTAAGGATCTTTTGACCACTAACTCTTCAGATGTTACCCTAGACTTTTGAGAATGAAATTTAATACCCAAGGACCTACAATATGTTAAACTCCACCTATTCACCCTTGTAATGAGCATTAAGGTTGGTGACTCCCAACCAATAAAGGTTTAGGGCATCGGGTTTTAAAGACTTTTGCCATATACCCCTCATACCTTTCTCGGGTTTCAAGGCAAGCATAACACTTTGTTCTTTCTTATTTTTTTTTCAAATGCTCATTGGCTTTCTATAAGGTGTCCCAACACTATTAAAACGAGGTCAAAGTTACCAAGTCAAAATTTTCCTAAGTTCAGGGGGTGAGATAGTTTTTCATCTTATAATCAGAACCTAATGCGCACAATGTGTGGTAAGATTAAAGTGGAAGAAATAAGGTTGAATTCAGTAAGAGTTTCAATAATTCATCAACCTCAATAACCATAATACAAACTCTAATATTTAAGTAAAAATGTAAGAATTAAATTTCTCTCATTTCATTTTGAGAATTTTTCCTTAGCAATCATGAAGAGTAGAGTAAAAACTTTAAAAATTATTAAAAATTTAAGCAAAAACAACTAAGTTAAAAAAATAACCTAGCTTTGTTAACAAAAATTCCTTCCTTAACTCTCCCCCTAACCAAGATCAACATTGCCCTTAATGTAGCGATTGCAAATAAAGGGAGGAAGTGGTACCTCCTGAGTGAAATGGAGTTTGAGACGTATAGGAGAAACCACATGATTCAAGAAAAACAAAAGAGTAATGAGTAGAGGAAATAAAAGAATGGCAAACATAATAAAAAAAATGATGTGCATATATTACTTTGAGAAAGTACAATGTGAGATATGATCATGTAACACATCCAATCACAGAATATAAAACATCAAAACACGTAATTATGTCTACTAATATAATAAGTAAATGCAAGAGAAAGAGATGATCAAGGATCATGTGAAGATGATGGCTCTGTGGTGGCCTCCTGAGTGGGTTGGATCGGGACATCAACTCTGGTGATCTCCTCAGCTGGAATAGTCTCCTCAGTTGGAGCTATGAGCTCTGATGGTCTAGGAATGTCAGGCTGAGGTGGTGGTAGAAGTCCCAGATACTGCTGAATCTGACGAAGGATAGCAGTATGCTAGTCCTGCTAAGCACGCATGGAGGCCATCTGCCAGAATAAAGCATTATGTGTAGTGGTCAGTTTTTAGAATGTATGTACCATGGCACAAAACTCTGTGGTAGAAATGGTGATGGAGGCCTCAGATGTAGAAGGTGCATCCGGTGGAATAGCAGGAGTGGTAGGAGGAGCCATATAAGTGGCCTCAAGCATAGGTGTTGCAGGGGCAGGTGATACAGACTCCATAGGAAGCTCATCTTGCAGTGCCTGCTCAGCCTGTGGTGATACTGAAGGTGCTGGCCTGGGTGGGGCTCCTAGAGGTGCCGAATAGCCTGTTAACTGTGTTCATTTGTAGAGAGTGAATTGCTCTCGACAATGGTGGTGGCGCTGAAGGTGGGGCTCAGTAGGATAACCCATATACTCCAATATGAGACAAAGCAACCTCGAAAACAGTAGTGGAATAGTGTCAGCCCTCTAGAGCTTCTTCCTATGAACCTTCTCCTCAAAGTGGAGGAGAAAGGCCATAATCAAGTTATGTGGCCCGAAATAGAAGCCCTTTGATATTCGGAATAAGGAGTCCAAGATATCTCTTCGCTTTTGCACAAAATGCTGAAGAGGAAAAAGGTTGGACCGCAACAACACATCTACTAGGAGCATCACAGGTGGAAGCTCCTTACGTAGAATGACTGAATCTATAGAGGTCCCCCTGGATAAGATGTGGACCATGTCCCGCTGAGATACAGGGGACCACTCTAGGAAATCTACTGGATCCACTGGCTCATATGGAATATGTAGAGCCTTTGCAACGTGTCTAGCCTCAAGGATGCCCTGGTGCCCATCAATGCTGAAGTGAATGACGGTAGGACTCCAGGCGCCATGAGTAGTAATAGACTGATAGAAGTCTAGTGCTACTTTGAGGTAAAAGAACTCCTTGGGAGTCATAAGGTGCTTGAGATGGTACCTCTAGAGTAGTCCAAATGAATTCCCAAGCTCTGGCTATTGTCGCATGACCTCAAGGTCAAAATATAGCTCGGAATGAAATGGTCTAGCTCTACAATCTGAATTTCCCTCATTGGGCGGCACGGTGACAATAGGTTGTTTTATGATGGCTTTCAGTGACATGCTGGAAGGATGCTGAGAATCGGAAGGGGCTCAAGGATCAGGTTGTGAAGGTCTAGACGGCTCTCCAAGGCTTGAAGTCCTAACCCTCTTAGCTAGAGTACGATGTACTGAGTTCTCAGGGTGCGAAGAATTCACCCCGGGTGTAATCGGTGGTCTCCGTGTCTCGTATCTGCACTGAGGAGGATTAGAGGGCACTCCACCCTCAGAATATGGAATGGTTAGGGCCTCGGGGGCTTGAGATGTCTAATCCTGAGGAGATGAGGCTCTTGGCCTCAGATTGCGAGACAATGAAGGGTCGGTATGGCCTCCTTTAATTCGTGCCATGTAAAAAATGGAGTGAGAGGCTCGGGTTTGTGTTCCACAGATTCAGTGTGGGCCGTCTCTTCAAATGAGTGGCCGTAGGGCATCCAATGGAGAAAAATGATGGAAGCTTGGGCGTCACAAGGTGATTGTTGGTTTTTGCACAGACTGTTGGAATTCACACAAGGTTGCGAAATGGGTTCTAAGGTTGCAAAATGGGTTCACACACTCTTTTTAATTTCGTACACCTTTTCTCAAAGCAAAGCTGGGTGTGCGAAATTTTCGCACCCCTTATGAAATGATATTTAGGATTTTCGTAACCCTGTGAAATTTTGACAGGGTGTGTAAAATGCTCTATTTTCCTGACTTTTCCTCTATATGTTTTGAAATCCATCTGCAATTGATCATCAAAAATTAAATTAAATCACAAGAAAATAAATTTAGAGTAAGAAATTACAATTAAAACAAGTACTAAATCATAAAACTTTAAATCAACATTAAAACAAAAAATTATGGACATAATGTCTTTCGATAGACTAAGTCCATCTAACCACTTGTCTTGTTAAGCTTGATGTGGCTCAAGGAGGACGATTTCCTCCTTGTCTCGAGAAAAAGGTTCCACGAATGGCTTGAGACGATGGCCATTGACTTTGAAACTCCTGGTACTATTGGAATTGAGTAGTTCCACTACTCCATTTGAATGCACTTGTTGAATAGTAAAATGACCTATCCACTTTGACTTCAGCTTTCTTGGGAAGATGTGGAGCTTAGAGTCATACAGTAAGACTTTTCGTCTCTTTTAGAATTCTTTGCGGGAGACTAACTGATCATGCCACCTCTTCAAACATTGTTTTGCAATGTTTGAATTATTATAGGTGTCATTTCTCAGTTCCTCCATCTCATTAAGGTCTAAGAACCTCTTCATGATGGCTCTGTTCAAATCCATGTTGAGCTTCTTAATTGCCCATCAAGCTTTGTATTCCACTTCCACGGTAAGATGGCACGCTTTGCCATAGACTAGGCGATAAGGAGACATTCCAAGAATGGTCTTGTAAGCTGTTCTGTACGCCCACAGTGAATCATGAAGCTTAATAGACCAATCTCTTATGCTCGTATTCACCACCTTCATCGGTATGATTTTGATCTCTCGATTTGCTAACTCAAGTTGCCCAGAAGTTTGAGGGTGGTAAGGTGTAGCTACCTTATGCTTCACCCCATACTTGCCTAAGAGAGTTTCGAACAGCTTGTTACAAAAATGAGTACCCCCATCACTGATTATGGCCTTGGGTACTCCAAATCTAGAGAAGATGTTCTCTTTGAGAAATTTGAGAACAACCCTGATCATTGCTTTTGCATGGGATCGCTTCAACCCATTTAGAAACATAATCTACTCCCACCAAGATGTAGGAGTAGCCAAAATACATAGGAAAAGGTCCCATGAAGTCAATGCCATAGACATAAAAAAAGATCAACTATTAAAATGAGGTTCAAAGGCATCATATTCCTATGTGTTAACTTCCCAAGCCTCTGGCATTTATCACAACTCCTGCACTTGGTGTGGGCATCTCTAAAAAGTGATGGCCAGTAGAAACCCGATTGCAATACCTTCATAGATATCTTCTGAGAAGCAAAGTGGCCTTCACATGCGTTTTCATGGCAATGACTGAGGATCTCCTATTGCTCTTGTTTAAGGACTCACTTCTGCATTATTTGATCCACACAATATTTGAATAGAAATGGCTCTTCCCAATAGTAGGCATGAATTTTTGCAAAGAAGTGTTTCTTATCTTGTACTTTCCACTCACTTGGAACTTCTCTGGTAACTAGATAATTAGAAATATGAGCATACCAAGGAGTGACTTCCATCAACATGAGTGACTCCACTGTAAAATCATCATTAATGGGCAAACTATGGGAATTATGTGCGATGGCTAGCCTTGACAGATGGTCAACTACCACATTCTCCACTCCTTTCTTGTCTTTGATCTAAAGATTGAACTCTTGAAGCAATAGAATCCATCTAATCAGCCTCGCTTTTGCATCCTACTTAGTAAGCAGATATTTCAAGGCCAAGTGATCAGTGAAAACCACAATGAAAGACCCCACCAAGTAAGCGCGAAATTTGTCTAATGAAAAAACTACAGCCAACAATTATTTCTCTATGGTTGTGTAGTTTCTTTGCGCTTCATTCAATGTTTTGCTAGCATAGTAGATCGCATAAGGCTTTCCATCTTCTCTTTGCCTAAGAACAACTCCTATAGCAAAGTCACTGGCATCGCACATCATTTCAAAGGGCAATTGCTAGTTGGAAGCTCTCACCATTGGAGCGGTCGTCAGAAATAGCTTCAGTTCTTCAAAACTCCGTTGACATCGATCATCTCATACCAATTTAGCATCCTTTACCAATAGTTCACAAATAGGTCTTGCAAGTTTAGAGAAATCTTTGATAAACCTCCTATAGAACCCAGCATGGCCAAGGAATTGTCTTACTATTTTGACAGTTGTTAGCGATGGCAACTTGATAATAAGTTCAACGTTTGCTTTATCCACTTCAATTCCTTGCTTTGAGATAATACGTCCAAGGACAATCCCTTGGTGTATCATGAAATGACATTTCTCCCAATTAAGCACAAAGTCTTTCTCAATGCATTGGTTTAGAATAGCTTCCAAGTTGGCTAAGCATTTGTCAAATGCACTTCCATATATGGTGATATCGTCTATAAAGACTTCCATAATACGCTCCACCACATCATTGAAAATGCTTAACATGCATCTTTGGAATGTTGTGGGTGCATTGCATAAGCTGAACGACATTCTTTTGTATGCGTAGGTTCCGAATGGACATGTGAAAGTGGTCTTCTCCTGGTCTTTAACATCAATTTCTATTTGAAAATACCCAGAGTAGCCATCCAAGAAATAGTAGAATGGATGGCCAGAGACCCTCTCGAGCACTTGATCAATAAACGACAACGGGAAGTGGTCCTTCCTTGTTACAACATTCAACTTTCTATAATCAATACACACCCTCCAACCTAAAGTGAGGTGTGTAGAAACTTCTTCTCTCTTATCATTTTGCACCACCGTGATCCCTGATTTCTTTGGCCCGACTTGCGTAGGACTCACCCATAGGCTATTTGATATGGGGTAAATAATACCGGCCTGAAGTAGCTTAAGCACTTCAGCTCGTACCACCTCTTGCATGTGAGGGTTCAACCTTATTTGAGGTT
Organism: Vitis riparia; assembly: GCF_004353265.1. Taxonomy (NCBI): domain Eukaryota; kingdom Viridiplantae; phylum Streptophyta; class Magnoliopsida; order Vitales; family Vitaceae; genus Vitis; species Vitis riparia. The sequence continues at coordinate 268,020 of NW_023269677.1, read as the reverse complement.
GACGAGCTGGCTTAACTTCTTCTTCCATGTATATATGATGGGTACATACTAAAGGGCTGATCCCTTTTAGATCGGAAATTTGCCACGCTATTGCCTTCTTATATCTCCTGAGGACTTCAAGTAGACAATCCTCCTGAGGAGTGGTAAGAGATGAAGAAATAACAATAGGGCTCTGCTTGTTTTCTTCCAGGTATGCATACTTCAACTCCATGGGTAACGGCTTTAAAATAAGCTTTGGGGGCTGCTCCTTAATAGCTTCTTATGTCTCCTCCCCATTGAATAAAGACAGAATTTCTTCCCTCCTTTTCTAAGGGGGCAGAGTAGCAAGCAAATCTAAGGGTTCAGGTAACCCTCCTACAAGATCCCCAAGACTCTCGTTCAAATCTTCAAGCATTTTCTGATCACAATGCTCATCCACTAAGTTGTCAATCATGCACACCTCTTTTGGTCATTCTTCTTCTTTCGGATGGAATTGTTTCTTACACAATTAGAAGATGTTGACCTCTAACGTCATGTTTCCAAATGTAAGTTGCATGACTCCATTCCTATAATTCATGATAGCATTTGATGTAACTAGGAATGGTCTTCCAAGTATGATAGGAACATAGTTAGTTCCTTTGGCAACTGGGTCCACATCAAAAACAACAAAATCCACTGGGTAGTAGAATTTGTCAACTTGAACTAGGACATCTTCAATCATGCCTCTTGGAATTTTCACAGATCTATCTACTAGAGATAGAGTGATTGATGTTGGCTTCAACTATCCAAGTCCCAATTGCTTGTAGACAGAGTAGGGTAGCAAATTCACACTTGCTCCTAAGTCCAACAAAGCTTTCTCCACACACGTCCCTCCAATCATCACTGAGATGGTAGGACAACCCGGATCTTTGTATTTCACTAAAGACTTGTACTGTATAATGGCACTTACTTGCTCAGTCAAGAAGGCTTTCTTATTCACATTCAACCCTCTTTTTTATAGTGCATAAGTCCTTCAGGAATTTTGCATAAGCCGAAACTTGTTTAATCATGTCTAGCAAAGGGATGTTAACTTGCACTTGCCTCAGCACTTCAAGAATTTCTTATTCATTATTGATTCCATTTTTGCCATGCAAATCTTGGGGGAAAGGTGGAGGTGCATGTTTCTTCATCATGTCTTCCTGGTTGATGGTCATTTCCATTCTTCATTCACAATAGATTCAAGGTCCTCCTTATTTGCACTGTTCCCTTTTCTCTTTCATTTGATTCATCTCTCTTCTTTTTCTCTGTTTCACTCTCTGGTTCATACTCTAACTTGGATGTAGGTAAATCAACCTCTTTACCACTCCTTAGAGTGATCACTGCTTTGACTTCCCTCACCTATAATGATTCTCCTTCCTAAGCCTCCACTTCCTAGATACCCTTGGGATTCTGATGAGGTTGAGAAGGAAACTTTCCTTTCTCTTGTACTGTGTTGAGGTTGGTGAGCCTTGAGATTGAGTATTGGAGATTATCTATCTTCTGAGATAGATCATTTTGCATCACATCCATCCTTTTGTTCAATGTACTCTTTACACTGTCAATTCTTTGACTAAGCTGAGCATTGATGGATTTCTGTCTCCAACAAAGTCTCCCACGACCTTGCTAAGATTCATGATGGCTTGTTCAAGATTCGAGGCTTGTGGAGGTGCTTGGCCAGGTTGGGTGTACTGAGGTGCCCTTGGCTTCCAAGAGAAATTCAGATGGTTCCTCCAATTTTAATTGTAGGTGTTGCCATATGAAACATTGCTATTAGGCTTAAATTGTCCAATAACATTTGCTTGCTCCCCAAACATTTCTCTCACAACTAGAATTGTAAGACACTCCTCCACCAAGTGCTCAAAAGATTGATAAATGGAACACGACATAGCTTGCACTAGTGTTTCAGAAATGGTTTGCACTTCTCGTATCTTCTTCATTTCTAGCTCCTCCAATCTTCTTGCCATAGCTGCAACTTTTGCTTTCATATCGATGTCTTCATTCAAAGTATACATCCCAACCTTAGCATTAGGAGTATTAGGTTGAGACTTCATTCTTCCCACTTCTCTAGCATTCAGCTCATCCCATCCTCTTGAGACTTCAGCCACATAATTCAAGAAATCCATGGCTTCCTCCGGATTCTTTCTCATTAAGTCTCCTCCACACATCATTTCTAAGAGTTGCTTCATTGAGGAAGACATACCATCGTAAAAATAGCTCACCAATAGCCATGTATCAAAGCCATGGTGAGGACAAGCATTAATAGCTTCCATGTATCTCTCCCAACACTCATAGAATTTCTCATTCTCTTTAGCTGAGAAGTTTGAAATTTGCCTTTTCAAGCCATTGGTCATATGAGTCAAGAAATTTTTTTTAAGAAATTCAGCTTGCAAATAAGTCTAAGTTTGAATACTCCTTGGCCTTAAAGAATTAAGCTATACCTTGGCATTATCCTTTAAAGTGAAAGAAAATAGCTTGAGCCTCATTAAGTCGATTAAAGCTTCTTCTTGGAAAGTATTACAAACCTTCTCAAATTCCTTGATATGCGCGCAGGGATTATCACTTTCCATCATGTGGAAAGTAGGTAGAAGTGGCACAATATGTGGTCGGATCACTAGTTGCTCTATAGGTGGCACTATACATGATAGTGCACTCATACGAGGTGGATGCATGCGGTCCCTCATGGATCGATATGCGTTGAAATTCTCCTCCTGAGCATGTTGACTATGATGATCTTCAGGTGTAACTTCCATGATGTTCACGCACAATTCTAACTTTGTTTCATGAGGAGTTTCGATTTTCATAAGTCTTCCCTCACTATCTCGTATCTAATAGGGCATGCACAACTAGCAATAACTAAAACAAAAACAAAGAAAAAAAACAAAAAAAAAAACAATTCTAAAAAAAATAAATTAAGGTTAACTAAAAACTAAATAAAAGATAAATTAGAATAAAACAAATAAAAAGAGTTAGTAAAAGAAAAGAAAAATCACCAAATTTGTGATGACGATCACAAGTGTTCTATAAAGGTTATATCACTGTGAAGTGGCACCATCCCCGGTACCGACGTCATTTGATTCATCCCTAATTGGTGTACTATAGTCCTCAAACATGAGTTACCAAAAAAATTTATAAACCTAAATCACCATATACTAGGGTAGCATAGCTAGCATAGTATAGTGGTTCTAGGATCGTCCACAGGGATGGGTTTTCATATTATTTAAAGTACTGAAATGGTGGTTTTTCTTTTATGAGTTAGCTTTAAAAAAAAACATAATTTTAGTTAAAAAAAAGGGTTGGTTTTAAGTTAACAACAAATAGTAATTGAGATTAATTACAAAGAAAAGGTTTCTTGGAGTTTTAGGTCACTAGGTTCAGGTTCCTTAGACAAAAGGGGGAGATTCCAAATCTTTTCCTCGCGTTGGGGATAATAACATAAAGAATGGTTATCTCTGGAACTGGTGTGTATTTAGCAACCAAGATTTGATCCCACTGGTCCATGAAAAACTATAGTTGCTTCCTATTAATGGTTTCAAACACTAAAGACCTCTCACTGTGAATCATATTTCAATGGCTCATAAGAGATAACTAATAGACATCCATGGATCCCATGGAGCCTGAAAAGTTTACCAAGTATTGGCCATTCAAGATGATCCTAACCTTGGATTACCCTTCAAAGGCTCGTAAGAGATAACTAATGGATCTCTAGGGAGTCCGAAACTCTTACCAAGTATTGGCCATTCGAGGTAATCCTACCTTTCAACCACTTCCCAGAGGCTCGTAAGAGATAACTAATGGATCTCTACAAAGTCCGAAAAGCTTACCAAGTATTAGCCTAGGTGATTTTAAGGGATTTAAAGTTAAACCTTAAAATAAAAACCATTAACGAGTAACAACTCTCCTCATTTAGAGCAAGGAAAACTCCTACCTTTGTATCCGGATCCCTTACCTAGCTTCTTTCAGTCCAAGAAATGAAAAACCTAGCCACTCATCCTCTAAGAAAACATCCTCAAAGGTTGTTTGGCTAGAAAGAAAATAAAAACAAAATCAACAGGTAAGACAAAGCAAAGCTCTATGTATTTCTTACTAAAATAATTTACAAGTGTTCTTTGGAATTTCTTCCTAGATCTCCCAAGAGATATTACAAAAGAGATATTTTAAGACATATATAGAGAGATATTTTTAACCCCTCATCTAGATATCCTAAATATCTAAAAATATATTTAACTAATTACAAGGAGAAAATAGGTAATTACACAAAATATCTAGAGATAAAAATCTAACGGAGTCGGTGCAAAAATATCTGAAAATTACACAGGAGGATTTTTGCAAGGGTTGCGAAATTTCACACAGGGTACGAAATTCATCAGTCTTGCTCTCTGTCCTACAACTTGTACTCTTTTTGGCATTTTGCATGCTATGCGAAAATTTCGCATAGCCATGTGAAATTGATGGATGTTAGATTTCTTCTCTGATTCTCTTCCTAGCATACTTGATTGATTTGGCAAAGGCTATGAAGCTCTCCAAAACTTGGATTCTTCATGTGTTTGAGCTTGAACTTGCTTTGCCTAGACTATACAAAATTCTCCCTCATTCTTGATTCGTTTTAATGATCAAAGAGCTATAAAAAACACCAAAACTTGCCAAAAACTGATTAGAAACATTTGCAAGGGTTTTTAACATGCCAATTGAATTAAAAGGTAATAAATACTACTCAAAAGTGTTTAAAAGAGTTTATAACAAGCTATAAAAGAACACTTTTTGAGTAATAATCATTAGTGTTGTGGACAACATGATCCACTCTATATCTTGAGCTCAAAGCTCTAGATGCTATGAGCAGCTCTAGGCTGTGGTTAACATGATCGAATTTGGGTCATCAGCTCAAGCCTCTAGATGTTGTTAACAACTCAAGTTGTTGATGACATAAGGTACACCATGTCGTGAAATTAGAGCTCTAGATGCTGTGAATAACTTTAGGCTATGGTTGACATTAATAACTCCAGGTCGTGTGCTTAGGGCTCTTGATGCTATGAATAACTTAGGCCTATCAATGACATGAAAGACTATAGGTCATGAGCTTAGAGCTCTTAAGGCTATGAATAGCTCAATGAGCCACTCTGTGTATGAACAACTCATGGCTTTAGATGCTATGAATAGCTCTGAGTTGTGGTTAACCTAGACAACTTTGAGTCATGAGCTTAGGGCTTTAGATACTATTAACAACTCAGGACTGTGGATAACATGAGCTACTTTAGGTCATGAGCTCAAGATCTATAATAGCTCTAGTTTATGGTTGACATGAAGGACTACGGATCATGTGCTCAATGTTATTTATGCTATGAACAACTCAAGGCTATCAATGATATGAAAGACTATGGGTCGTGAGCTTAGCGTTCTTGATCCTATGAACAACTTAGGGTTGTTGATCACAAGAGCTACTATAAGTCATGAGCTAATGTCTCTAAATGCTATGAGCAACTAAGGTTTACGGATGACATGAGCTTCTCTCAGTCATGAGCTTAGGGCTTTAAATGCTATGAACAACTCTTTGTTATGGTTGATGAGAACGACTTCGGGTCATTAGCTCAAGGATATAGATCTTATGAACAACTTAGGGCTACGGATGACATAAGCTACTTTGGGTTGTGAGCTCAGGCCTCTAGATGCGATGAATAGCTCTAGATAGTGCTTGACATAAATGGCTATAGGTTATGAGCTCAAGGCATTAGATGCTATGAACATCTTAGGGATATGGATGACATGAACGACTTTGGGTCGTCAATTGAAGGCCTTAGATGCAATGAACAACTCTAGGCTATGGTTTATATGAAAGACTCTAGGTCGTGAGCTCACGACTCTAGATGCCATGAACAACTCAAGATTATAGATGACATGTGCCACTCTGGGTCTTAAGCTTAGAGCTCTAGATGCTATGAATAACTCTGGGTTGTGGCTGGCATGAATGACTCTAGGTCGTAAGCTTTGGGCTTTAGATGCTATAAACAACTCAGGGCTATTAATGACATTCCCCACTATGGGTCGTGACCCTGTTGTACATGCTATGAATAACTTTGGGCTAGGTTGATATGAATGACTCTGGGTCATGAGCTCAGGGCTCTAGATGCTATAAATAGCTCGGGGTTGTTGATAACATGAAAGACTCCAGGTTGTGAGTTAAGGGCCTAAGATTCTATGAACAACTCAAGGTTGTTGATGACATGAAAGACTCTGGGTTATGAGCTCAAGGATTTAGATTCTATGAACATCTCGGGGTTGTGGATGATACAAATGACTCTTGACCGTGAGCTTATGCACTAGATACAATGAAGAGCTCTATTTTGTGCTTGAAATGAAATACTCTAGGTCATGAGCTTAGAGCTCTAGATGCTACGAATAGCTCAGGGTTGTGGATGAAATGAGCCACTCTAGGTCTTCAGCACAAGGTTCTAGATGCTGTTAGCACCTCTAGGTTGTGTTGACATGAACAACTCTAAGTCCTCAACTTGGCACTTTAGATGCTATGAACAACTCAAGGCTGCTGATGACATTAGACACTCTTAGTCGTGAGTTCAGGGCTTTAGATGTTATGTAGAACTTAGGGTTATGGTTGACATGAACAACTCCAGGTCCTGAGCTCAGGGCTCTAGATGCTATGAAGAGCTCAGGGTTGTCAATGACAAGAAAGGCTCTAGGTCGTAAGCTTAGGACTCTAGATTCTATGAACTACTCAAGATTATGGATAACATGAATGACTTTAAGTTGTAATCTTAAGGCCCTAGATGCAATGAACAACTTAGGGTTATGGATGACATCAGCCACTTTAGGTCTTAAACTCAAGGCTTTAAATGCTATAAACAACTCTAGCTATTGGATGACATGAATGACTCCGATTTATGAGCTTATGCCTCTAAATGCTACTAACAACTTAGGGTTGTGGATGACATGAGCTACTCTAGGTCATGAGCTCAAGGCTCTGAATGCTATGAGCAACACTAAGTTGTGGATGGCATAAACAATTCTGGGTTGTGGCTTTGGGCTCTTGATGCTATGAATAACTAAGGGTTGTCGATGACATGAAAGACAATGGGTTATGAGATAAGGGCTCTTGATACTTTGAACAACTCAAGGTTGTGGTTGACATGAATGACTCTTTGTCATGAGCTCAGAGCACTAGTTGCTATGAATCGTTGAGGGTTGCCGATAACATGGGGTACTTTGGATTGTGAGCTCAAGGCTTTAAATGCTATGAAATGTATTTGGCAGTGGTTGGCATGAAAAACTCTGGCTCATGAGCTCAGGGCTTTAGATGTTATGAACACCTTTACATTATGGTTGACATAAATGACTCTTGGTCGTCAGCTTAGTGCCCTAGATGTAATGAACAACTCTAGGCTATGGTTGGCATGAAAGACTCCGAGTTTTGAGCTCATTGCTCTAGATGCTATGAAGAACTCAGGGCTAGGGATGACATTAACCACTCTAAGCCTTGAGCTCAAGGCTCTAAATGCTATAAACAAATCTGGGTTATGGTTGTCATGAACAACTTTAAGTCATGAGCTCTAAGCTCGAGATGCTATTAATAGCTCAGGATTGTGGAAGGCATGAGGTACCTTAGGTCGTGAGCTCAAGGCTTGAGATGCTTTGAATAGATTTGGTCTATGGTTGAGATGAACGACTCTAGGTCGTGAGCTTAGGGATCTTGATGCTATGAACAACTTAGAGCTATCAAAAACATGAAAGAATATAGGTCATGTGCTCAACGTTATAGATACTATGAACAAGTCAGGCCTATGGTTGACATGAACAACTCTCGATCATGAGCTCAAGCCTCTAGTTGCTATGAATAGCTAAGGGCTATGGATAACATGGGATACTCTTGGTTGTGAGCTCAGGGCTCTAAATGATATGAATAACATTGGGTTATGGTTGACATGAATGACTCTATGTCGCAAGATCATGGCTCTAGATGCTATGAACAAGTAAGGGTTATGGATGACATTAACGACTCTAAGTTACGAGGTTAGGGCTTTAGATTCTATGAAGAGCTTTACACTATGGTTGAAATGAATGACTACGGGTTGTGAGCTCAGGGCTCTAATTGCTATGAACAACATTAGGTTGTGCTTGAAATGAATGAATCTGAGTTGTGAGCTTAGGGCTTTAGATGCTATTAATAACTCAAGGATGTGGATGACATGATCTACTCTAGTTCGTGAGCTTAAGGCACAAGATTATATGAATAGCTTTGGGTTGTGGTTGACATAAACGACTCCTCATCCCAAGATCAAGGCTTTAAATGCTATGAACAACTCAGTGTTGTCAATGACATGAAATAATTTGGGTCATGAGGTGAAGGCTTTAAATGCTATGAACTTTAGGTTATCGTTGACATGAATGACTTTGGGTCGTGAGCTCAAAGCTCTAGATATTGTGAACAACTCAGGGTTGTCAATGACATGAAAAACCTTAGGTTGTGAGCTCAGGGTTGTTGATGACATTAGTAGTTCTGGGTCTTATGCTCAAGGCTCTAGATGCTATCAACAACTCTGGGTTGTGGTTGACATGAATTACTCTAGGTCATGAGCTCAGGGCTCTAAATGCTAGTAATGGCTCAGGGATGTGGATGAAAGAGCTTCTCTTGCTTGTGAGCTTAGGGCTGAAGATGCTATGAGCAACTCTAGGTTATGGTTGACTAAATGACTTTGGGTTATGAGCTTAGGGCCCTTGATGCTATGAACAACTCAAGGTTGTTGATGACATGAAAGACTATGGGTCATGAGCTCAGGGCTCTAGATACTATGAATTGCTCAGAGTTGTGGATGACATGAACGACTTTGGGTCATGAGCTCAGGACCCTAGATGCAATGAACAACTCTATGCTATGGTTGGCATGAAAGACTCCAAGTTGTGAGCTCATGACTCTACATGCTATGAATAACTTAGGGTTATGGATGACATTAGCCACTCTAGGTCTTGAACTCAGGGCTCTAAATGCTATGAACAACTCATGATTCTATTAATAGCTGAGGGTTGTAGAAGACATGAGGTACTTTAGGTTGTGAGCTTAGGGCTCTAAATGCTATAAAGAAATTTGGGTTATGGTTGAGATGAAAGGCTTTGGGTCTTGAGCTTAGGGCTCTAGATGCTATGAACACTTAGGGTTATTGATGACATCGGTCGTTCTGGGTCTTGTGCTCATGGTTCCAGATGCTATGAACGACTCTAGACTATGGCTTACATGAATGACTGAGGGTCGTGAGCTTAGGGCTCTCGATGCTATCAACAACTCAAGATTATGGATGAAATGAGCTTCTCTTGCTTGTGATCTCAAAGCTCAAGATGTTATGAACAACTCTAAGTTGTGGTTAATATGAACTACTCCGGTCATGAGCTTAGGGCTCTTGATGTGATAAACAACTAAGGGTTGTTAATGACATGAAAGACTATGGGTCATGAGCTCAAGGCTCTAGATAATGTGAACAACTCAAAGTTGTGGTTGACATGAATCACTCATGGTCGTGAGCTTAAGAGACTAGTTGCTATAAACAATTGAGGGCTATGGATAACCTGGGCTACTATAGGTTGTGAGATTAGGGCTCTAGATGCAATGAACAGTGCTGGTTTATGGTTGACATGAATGACACTATGTCATGAGCTTAGGACTTTAATGCTATATATAGCTCATGGCTATTACTGACACGAAAGACTTTAAGTCGTGAGGTTAGGGCTTTAGATCCTATGAACAACTCTGGGTTATGGTTTACATGAATGACTCCAGGTCATGAGATTAGGACTCTAGATGTAAAGAATGGCTTAGGAATGTCAATAACATCAGATACTCTTGGTCATGAGCTCAAGACTCAAAATGTTATGAACGACACTTGGTTGTGGTTGACATAAGTGACTCCAGGTTATGAGCTTAGGGCTCTACATGCAATTAAAAGCTCAAGGTCCACAATAACATAATAGACTATAGTTGTGAGCTTAAGGCTCTAGATATTATCAATAGCACAGGGTCATGTTTGACATGAATGACTCTGGGTCGTGACTCAAGGCTCTAAATGCTATGAATAGATGAGGGTTGTGCATAACATGGGCTACTCTTGGTTGTGAGCTCATGGCTTTAGATGCTATGAACAACGTTGGGCTGTGGTTGACATGAATGACTCTATTTGATGAGTTCAGGGCCCTAAATGTAATGAACAACTCTGGGTGGTGGTTTACATGAACGACTCTAAGTCGTCAGATCGGGGCTTTATATGCTATTAGCAGCCCAAGGCAATGGTTGACATGAATGAGTATGAGTCATGAGCTCAGGACTTTAGATGTTATGAATAGCTCAGGGTTTTTAATGACATGGAAGACTCTGAATCAAGAGCTTAGGGTTGTGGATGACATGAATTACTCAGGGTTTTGATCTAAGGGCTATAGATACTATAAAATCTTAAGGTCGTGGTTGACATGAATGACTATAGGTCGTGCATTCAGGGCTTTAGATGCTATGAACAGCTCAAGGTTGTCAATGATATGAGCCACTCTAAGTCTTTAACTTAGGTTTGTAGATGCTATGAATAGCATTGGGTTGTGATTGATATAAATGTCTCCAGCTCGAGCTCATGACTCAAGATGCTATTAAAAGCTGGGGGCTCTTGATGCTATGAATAACTTAGGATTGTCGATGATAGAAAAGACTATAGGTCGTGAGCTCAGGGCTCTTGGTGCTATGTAGAACTTAGAGCTATGGATGACATGAGCTACTTTAGGTTGTGAACTCAAGGCTCTAAATGCTATGAATAGCTCAAGCCCGTGGTTGACAAGAGTTCCTCTTCACCATGAGTTGAGGTCTCTAAATGCTATGAATAGGTCAGGATTGTGGATGACATAAAAGAGTTAAGGTCGTGAACTAAAGGCTACATATAATATGAACATCTTTTGGTTGTGGTTGACATGAACGACTCTGGGTCATGAGCTTATGGCTTTTGATGCTATGAACAACTTAGGGTTGTTGATGACATGTGACACTTTGGGTCATGAGTTCAGGGCTTTAGTTTCTATGAACTGCTCTATGATGTGGTTGACATGAATGACTCTAGGGAGTGAGCTCAAGGTTCTAGGTGCTATGAACAACTCAAGGTTCCTGATGACATGAAATACTGCAAGTTGTGAGCTCAAGGCTCCAGATTCTATAAGCAACATAGGGTTGTGGATGACATGAACGACTCTAGGTTGAAAGCATAGGGCCCTATATGCTATGAACAACGTTGGGTTGTGGTTCACATGAACGACTATGTTTCATGAGTTCAGGGCCCTAGATGCTATGAATAGTTCTAGGCGGTGGTTTACATGAATGACTCTTAAGACATCATGTCAGGGCTCTAAATGCTATTAGCAACTCTAGGCAATGGTTAAAATAAATGAGTTTGTGCGTAAGCTCTAGACTTTAGATGTTATGAATAGCTCAGGACTATTAATGACATGAAAGACTCTAAATCATGAGCTTAGGGTTGTGCGTGACATGAATGACTCGAGGTTTTGAGCTAAGGGCTACAGATATTATAACATCTTAAGGTTGTGGTTGACATGAATGAATTTAGGTCATGCGTTTAGGTCATTAGATTCTATGAACAACTCAAGGTTGTGAATGACATGACCCACTCTAGGTCTTGAGCTTAGGGCTCTAGATGCTATGAATAACACTAGGTGGTGGTTGATATAAACGACTCCAGGTCGTGAGCTCATGACTCTCGATGCTATTAAAAGCTCAAGGCTATGGATGACATCAACTACTCTTGTTTTGAGCTCAAGGCACTAAATGCTATCAACATCTCTTGGTTGTGGTTGACATGAATGAGCCTAGGTCATAAGCTGAGGGCTTTTAATGCTATGAAAAACTTAGGGTTATCAATGACATAAAAGACTATAGGTGTTGAGCTTAAGACTCTTGGTTCAATTAACAACTTAGGGCTATGGATGACATGAGCTACCCTAGTTCATGAACTCAAGGCTCTAGATGTTATGAATAGCTTAGGCCTGTGGATGACATGAGTTCCTCTTGGTCTTGAGTTAAGGTCTCTAAATGCTACGAACAGGTAGGATTATGGATGACATTAATGACTTGGGATCGTGAA